>NC_060123.1:338779580-339079580 GCF_021461395.2 Schistocerca americana | reverse complement strand
TTCAAACATTCCCGCTTCGTCTCGTATAGTTTCATTGACTTCCGACAGGTGGCAGCGCTGTACGGAGCTGTTAAAATGGCGTCTGTAACGGATGTGCGTTGCAAACAACGGGCAGTGATCGAGTTTCTTTTGGCGGAAAACCAGGGCATCTCAGATATTCATAGGCGCTTGCAGAATGTCTACGGTGATCTGGCAGTGGACAAAAGCACGGTGAGTCGTTGGGCAAAGCGTGTGTCACCATCGCCGCAAAGTCAAGCAAGACTGTCTGATCTCCCGCGTGCGGGCCGGCCGTGCACAGCTGTGACTCCTGCAATGGCGGAGCGTGCGAACACACTCGTTCGAGATGATCGACGGATCACCCTCAAACAACTCAGTGCTCAACTTGACATCTCTGTTGGTAGTGCTGTCACAATTGTTCACCAGTTGGGATATTCAAAGGTTTGTTCCCGCTGGGTCCCTCGTTGTCTAACCGAACACCATAAACAGCAAAGGAGAACCATCTGTGCGGAATTGCTTGCTCGTCATGTGGCTGAGGGTGACAATTTCTTGTCAAAGATTGTTACAGGCGATGAAACATGGGTTCATCACTTCGAACCTGAAACAAAACGGCAATCAATGGAGTGGCGCCACACCCACTCCCCTACCAAGAAAAAGTTTAAAGCCATACCCTCAGCCGGTAAAGTCATGGTTACAGTCTTCTGGGACACTGAAGGGGTTATTCTGTTCGATGTCCTTCCCCATGGTCAAACGATCAACTCTGAAGTGTATTGTGCTACTCTTCGGAAATTGAAGAAACGACTTCAGCGTGTTCGTAGGCACAAAAATCTGAATGAACTTCTCCTTCTTCATGACAACGCAAGACCTCACACAAGTCTTCGCACCCGAGAGGAGCTCACAAAACTTCAGTGGACTGTTCTTCCTCATAAACCCTACAGCCCCGATCTCGCACCGCCGGATTTCCATGTTTGGCCCAATGAAGGACGCAATCCGTGGGAGGCACTACGCAGATGATGAAGAAGTTATTGATGCAGTACGACGTTGGCTCCGACATCGACCAGTGGAATGGTGCCGTGCAGGCATACAGGCCCTCATTTCAAGGTGGCGTAAGGCCGTAGCATTGAATGGAGATTACGTTGAAAAATAGTGTTGTGTAGCTAAAAGATTGGGGAATAACCTGGTGTATTTCAATGCTGAATAAAACAACCCCTGTTTCAGAAACAAAATGTGTTGCATTACTTATTGAACTGCCCTCGTATAAATGGGAATATGCTAGACTGTGTTCCTTATTTTTCCAAACTCTCGTCACTACTTTTATAAAGGCCTCATTACTACTGCTGTGGAGGCCAAGGTCCCCCTGTTATATTATGGTAGGCAGAGTTTGTGAAATGGCTTATGGTGCAGTACACTGCTAAGACAGTTTCTCCCTGCCACTATTGCACAGCTATGCCTCAGCCTCAGGTAACAGGATAGGAGAATGAAGGTTCTACAACGCTCCAACAAATTAGTAACAAAGTCACACAAATGAGTTAAAAAGGTTTACTTACCTTTGTGACTTGTCGAATAATGAAGTCTGCATCACTGCATGTAATACAGGGTGATTCAAAAAGAATACCACAACTTTAGGTAATTAAAACTCTGCAACGACAAAAGGCAGAGCTAAGCACTATCTGTCGGCGAATTAAGGGAGCTATAAAGTTTCATTTAGTTGCACATTTGTTCGCTTGAGGCGCTGTTGACTAGGCGTCAGCGTCAGTTGATGCTAAGTAGGCGACCGCTCAACAGAAAGCTTTTTGTGTTATTGAGTACGGCAGGAGTGAATCGACGACAGTTGTTCAGCGTGCATTTCAAACGAAGTATGGTGTTAAGCCTCCTGATAGGTGGTGTATTAAACGTTGGTATAAACAGTTTACAGAGAATGGGTGTTTGTGCAAAGGGAAAAGTTCTGGATGGCCGAGAACGAGTGATGAAAATGTAGCACGCATCCAGCAAGCATTTGTTCGCAGCCCAGGAAAATCGACTCGCAGAGCTAGCAGAGAGCTGCAAATTCCACAATCAACTGTATGGAGAGTCCTACGAAAAAGGTTAGTTATGAAACCTGAACGTCAACTACCCGAGGCGATGGATCGGCCGCCAGGCAGCCCGTGACAGAGCACTTCATCACTGGCCTCCAAGAAGCCCTGATCTTACCCCCTGCGATTTTTTCTTATGGGGGTATGTTAAGGATATGGTGTTTCGGCCACCTCTCCCAGCCACCATTGATGATTTGAAACGAGAAATAACAGCAGCTATCCAAACTGTTACGCCTGATATGCTACAGAGAGTGTGGAACGAGTTGGAGTATCGGGTTGATATTGCTCAAGTGTCTGGAGGGGGCCATAGTGAACATCTCTGAACTTGTTTTTGAGTGAAAAAAAAACCTTTTTAAATACTCTTTGTAATGATGTATAACAGAAGGTTATATTATGTTTCTTTCATTAAATACACATTTTTAAAGTTGTGGTATTCTTTTTGAATCACCCTGTATAACACAAAAGATACCCTCAATGGCTAGTGTAAATAATGTTACGTAAACTCCACAGTACATAGCAAATGCAATATACAGTAATAGTCTGTTCACTTCTAAGAGTTCACTGAAGGACGTTCCCTGTCTAAGTTAGCCCTGGACAATTATTTATAACAAAGTGGACAAGAGCTGCTGTTCTATCTTTTGAGTAGGCTTCTGCCCATTGTCATCCAGTCATTGGCAAATTGTACTCGGCCGTCAATTGGCTGAGGCGAAGTCAACATCTTCATCATCAGCACTGCCCATGGCACTGGTGGAACCCGCACAAGTGGCGAATCTCCATGGCACTGTCACCAACTCGCATCTTTGTGCCAGTGGTGTTTTTACCCACGCTGTGGACGACACAGCACTTACCATTTTTGAGAATTCTGTAGGCAATGCCCTGTGTTGAGATACTTTTCCGCCAGACACACCTGCAAGTACTTCTTGAGGATTTTCGAATCCTGTCACTTGTTCATCCATTTGTAGCCAACAAGGTAATGGTGTGGGCACTTTCTGTACCAAATAGAGAAAGAAGTCATCTTTAACCACTTTCAAGCCCCAGGCATAATTTCGTATCACTAGGAAGTGTTACACAACATCCCTAGACGGCATGCTGCATAAATATGAGTGAGGCCTAGTGCAGGCCTGTTGATGATGCATCTAGCCGAACAAGAGCACTCGTGCTCACTCGCCACCCATGAATGGAGCAGCCATGTGTCATTACGTAGTGCAAGGGAAATAAATGAAATCTGGGTGTGGCTAGCCTCCCGTTGGGTTGACAGGTTGCCTGGTGCAAGTCATCGTAGTTGATACCATGTTAGCAACTTATGTGTCAGCAAGGCTGATCATGGAGCTCTTTCTGTATATATGAATGAATGGATTTTTTTTTAAAAAAAGTGGGGCATTACTTATTGAACGACCCTCGTATTAATTTCAAAGATGTATGACTCAGGCCATTAAGATGAAACTCTATTTGTGGAATAGACAGCAAGGCAATGAGATCATAGCTCGTTTTTTCCAAGTTGCCATGTTTAACTATGGGAAAAGGAGTAAAATTTTAAACAACATCAAAATATATTCATTGGTCATCTCCACAAATTTGAGATTCATTTTCATGATTTTGAAATATTAAATGAAAAGTTCAGTGTCTTCTCACTTGATAGTAAAGATATGGAAACTGAGCTATAGCTATAACTTATGGACCTACATTGCGTTGTAAGTTCCTTAATGAAATTAGTCTCAAAAAATGTTTATAAGAATTTTTCTCAATGTAAATTTCTATGACTTTAGAAGTTTGTAGCTGCGATTATGTCAATGTTTTGATTTACATTCTTTGACAAGCAACTTACTTCCACAGTGAAGAGAACAGAATCTGCCCACAGAAGCATACTGACAGGTTTCAACTTAATAATGTTCAAAAAGTGATACAAGACATTGATGCTTTAGTGAATAGTAGAAAAGCAATATTCATTGACATCCTGTGTTTCTATGTTTAATGTTTAAATATAATGCCCACTAAATACAGGTTTGTCTATTTAAATTTCATCCTAAAATGACATTAATCATAAGGCTGCACCAATTGTAAGAAATACCATGTTTCCTACTTAGCTGCCCCATGTTCTTCACTTCATTGAAATATCAATGGTTTCTTCATTTTGTTGTTATTTCTAATTAATACAACAGTTTTAGAAAATACATTTGCTATAAAACGCACTAAGGAGCCACCATGAAGCGATACACCTCCGTGGAACATGGAGATTATTGGTTGCAGAATTGAAGACTCATTGCAGAGCTATCATGTTGCAATTCCTCCCTCTCCTCGCCACTCCTTTCTGCACCATATGTTGCCTTGAGCCAGCTCACATGAGCAGATCAGTGAACAGACCTGCTCTGCTGCATACAATTTGGAGAGTAATTTAAGATGCGAAGTGATTGTTCTAAACACTGAATGTATTGTGCGTTTATTGGTTTGCTTTTACAGAAGAGAATAATCACAAAGGACAATAGCATCTCATGATTCATCGAGAAAAGAAAAAATGTGAGATATGCAGTCTGTGGCTGACCAAAACTGCACAAATCCTAAGCTAAACTCTAGGTCCAAGCGGTTACATTACTTCCACCTGTATTTCAGTTTGGGTGATTACAGGAATCCTGGATCTGTACAGATTAGTGCACTCAATAATCTGAAGAAAGAAACCATAAAAAAGACTTGACTAAGCACACACAGCTTACCTTCCAGTTTTTATTCATGACCTACGTTTCAACTTCATCTAGATAGGTTACTGATGATGATTAAAAGCAATGGCAAGTACTGCATTGAAATTTTCAATAAAGGAAAAGGATTCAAACAAAATTCTGCACTTAAAAATGATTCAGGTTTTTATCAAATCATTTGCAATAAATACTGTGAAACAGTTTTTCTCATGTGTCTGTCTTGTTTGGGCTTCTGGAGTCTTCAAAATCCTCAGACTAGGTCAAATTCCTGTTGCCTTCCCTGAAACTTGTACAGGCTAAATGTCACTAAGCAAATACTGGTAAGAGACCAAGCCCTAGGCAATATTTATTATGTGACAGATAATATTTTGAAAAGGTGTCGTTTTACAAATAAGGCACTCCATTAAATCTCTAGCTCAGTCCGAACAGGGCAACAATCACTAATATAAATTTTTGTCTTTGTTGTACTCACAGATATCTGAGGTAAAATATTATAAGAAGTGAAACCAAAAATGTAGTGTAGTGTAACTACCACTGGATTAATTGTGACAAAAGTCGTGGCATAGCTATATGCACATATACAGATGGTGTGCTGAGAATACCAGATTTCAGGCATTAGCTCTCACCACAAACAACATAGTGGCCAATGGCCATCACTTATCAACTGAGAGTAGTGGCATTTGTGTAAAGTTGTCAGTGCTAACACACAAGCAACACTGCATGAAATAACTGTGGAAATCAATGTGGGATGTACGACAAAACTGTACATTAGGACAGTGTGGCGAAATTTGTCATTAATGGGCTACATAAACAGATGACTGATGTGAGTGGCTTTGCTAATACCACATTGCCTACAGCACCTCTCCTAGGCTCTTGACCATATTGGGGATCCTACACAACTGGAAAACTGTGGCCTGGTCAGATGAGCCCCGATTTCCATTGGTAAGAATTGATGGTAGTGTCCAAGTGTGGCACAGACCCCATGAAGCCAAGGACCCAAGTTGTCACAAAGGCATTATGCAGGTGGTGATTCCATAATGGTGTGGGCTATGTTTAAGTGGAATGGACTTGGTCCTCTGGTTCAACTGAACTGATCATTGACTGTAAATAGTTAATTGGCTACTTGGGAGACCATTTTCAGCCTTTCATGGACTTCATGTTCCCAAATAACGATGGAATTTTTATGGATGACATGCACCATGTTACCAGGCCACAACTGTTCGTGATTGGTTTGAACAACATTCTGGACAATTCGACAGAGTGATTTGACCACCCAGATGGCCCAACATGAATCCCATTAAATATATTTATGGGATATAATTGAGAGGTTAATTCATGCACAAAATCCTGCACCAGCAACACTTTTGCAATTATGGATGGCTATAGAGGCAACATAGCTCAATACTTCTGCAGGGAATTTCCGACTTGAGTCCATGTCACGTCGAGGTACTGCCCAATGCCGAGCAAAAGAAAAAATGCTGTGTACAAGACCTGATGAGGGGAGAAAATAAATGTGCTACAAAATTATTTTCCAAACACATGCAGTACTGGTGGTAATGGTTGTTTTCAGGATCCATTTGAGCCCACATACTTATGCAATCATTTCTTCCACTGCTGAAAATATTTCTGTGACACTGCACAGGATATCCACAATGTTTGCTTTCTGGCGCAGTGCAAGAACTCATCTATAGTAAACTTATGATCCAGTGCAGCTACCAAGATTGCACACGATAGTTTCTCAGAGATGTAAGCAGTCTCGTGTGTTTTTTTGTAAGAACTCAAGATTAAACTCACCTCAAAGTGCAGAATTGTGGTTCTGGAGGAGAGTTACAAGAAGCAGATTGGGCTGACAAAAACAAAGGAGATGGTTCTACAAGAAATAGCAGAGAAGAAAGAACTACTGAAATTTTTCTACAAAACATAGGTAAGGAAGTGAGGGGACAACTGAGAACATTGCATTTAAAAACACGATCAGTGAGATAGAGATGTTCATACATGGAGATAAAAGGACTGCTCAAGAGAAGCAGCAGCTCTGGTTCACTGCACACTACACGCAGAAAAGCACGGCAGAGCAGCAGGCCCTCTGCAGTTCAGCACATAGTGCTTGCACAGTACAGCACTCCGAGTTTGAAAGGAAGCTGCAATTTTACAGTTGTCTTCGAGAATTTTACAGTTGTCTTGGAGATGTTGACGGCAAAAATGTTCAGTGAGGGAACCACTGTTATAAATAGCATCACTCAGTGTTGATAATGGCTATATTATACATTTACTAAATAGAATTGGGTTCAATGGGCAGATTTAGTGATGCAAAAAATTTTTCAAATTCTATTAGGAAAACAGATGACATAGGACCCTGTGTACCTCACAAGGTAAACCACTTTCTGAGCAACAAAATATAACTCTCCTTAAATTTTTGTAGGTGATGAGGGGTTTTGATTCTTAAAGCTTTGTGACCCTACCTTGAATGTAAAATCACTGATAATTGGAAAAATAAAGTTTTTAATACAGGCTTTCTCGTGCTTGTCAGTGGAATGTGCATTTGGTATACTGAGCTCCAGATTTCGTGTGTTAAGAAGACCCTTTGAGTGTGAGCTGGGGACTGAAGATAGAATAGTGACAGTTACACGTGTACTACGTCATTATTTGAGGACTTAAAACAATGCATAATGTGATTTCGCTGAGGAGGAAATGAGACCACTGAGTTCTGAGCATCATCTCACACACGCTCAACATAGGTACAGTGCACTGAAGCTTTTCTCAAGAGATAAAAATTCTAGAAGTGTTAGTCCAAAGGCAGCTAACAGTTTTCCTTTTTTTTTTTTTTTTTTTTTTAAAAAAAAAAAAAAAAAAAAAAAAAGCCCAATGATACTGAAGTGATGAACAAGTTGTCTTGTTTATGTTCATAGTTTGAAAAGTTCCAAATAAAATAAGTAAACAACAATTAATACAATTCCTTTGCTATCTTCGAACATATTTCTTCCTTTAACTTACGTCTTATGTAGTACAGATGACTGCTATCATATAAAGTGTTAGGTTACCTTAACTGAATGAATCACATATTCCATCATTAAATGCTTTTTATATTAACAATGAAAGTGAACTGTGGTTACAGACGCACACATTGCTTCTGAAAGCTCAGCACACTCAGACAGTACAACTGACACGCACCGAGAATGCAGACAACGGGTGTGACAGAGAGAGAGGAGGGAGGGAGGGGGGGGTGGGGGGAGGGAGGGAGGGAGGGAGAGAGAGAGAGAGAGAGAGAGAGAGAGAGAGAGAGAGAGAGAGAGGGGGGGGGGGTAAACTATGCTTCTTGGACAATGTCAGAGGCCTGCCCAGCTTGACTCCCTGCTGTGCACCTCTGCTGGGTTCTTCGCAGTGCTTCATTGGAGTGTGTGCTTTATGACATACACCGGCAACCCTCTGCTCTGCCTCTGCTGCTTCTTTTGGAAAAGATCAGAAAGAAAGAGGAGGCTCTAGTCAAGGTTCAGAAACTGAGGGGTGCAAGTGTTTAGAAGAAAACAATTACCTTGCTGGATCAAAATTTGGTACAAATCTCAAAGAGCTTGATCTCATGGTGGGTTAATCACTAATGGGTTGGATAGATGTTTAAGGCAAGGCAGTCAACAGAATACAGCTTCTTGGGCACCAAATGCTGCGAAGCAATACTGCACTCAGTCAAATATACAACGTGCTGTCCAAGAGGAATTACATTTACTGAACTTCACGTGGTACACCCATGGATCCTACTTATTGTCCAAAATGAACTGCCTGTTGGCTTCTGTCTCAGATTCTTTGGCCGACATTCGTCTTATGATTTTTCTTGGTGTTTTGCTAGCACGAGTGGCTGACATTGTCAAAGTTTCACCCTCCATTTCTGGTGGTGGACTGGTGCCGAGCTCGCGACCGCAGACTCTATGTACCTGGCAAACCAACATCCAAGGGCTTCTCCACGGTTATTTCTGGTGTGGTTGCTACCTGCAATGGTCGTTCACTGCAGCATGGGGAGCCAGGTTCTGTTTATCTTGAGCCTTTCTTCTTTCTTGTTGAAGCTATTTTCGTGTTTGCGTATTTCTATAGCTTCTCTGAACAAGCGGGAGTGATCGCTCCTTTCTACAGCCAGAACTTCCATGTTGGCGAATTTTGTTATGTGATCGGTCTCCACAGCAAGTGATCTGCTATGGCCGATTTTTCCACCTGTCCCAACCTGCAACAACACTTATGTTCTGTGATCCTGGTGTTGATTGATTGTCCATTCATTCCAAAATAAACTTTTCCACATGTGCATGGTATGCGGCATATTCCCGACATTGCAAGTGGTTCCCTTTTATCCTTCGCTGATCTAAGACACTCTTTGATCTTCTTTGTTGGTTTATAAACAGTCTTTATGGCGTGTTTGTTGTTGGTTTATAAACAGTCTTTATGGCGTGTTTGTTGTTGGTTTATAAACAGTCTTTATGACGTGTTTGTGCAATATATGGCTGATTCTGTCCTTCACTGTGGGAATGTAGGGCAGAGAGGGTGCACCTGACATTTCTTTTTCTGATGTCACTTCACCGAGTCTTTGACTCTGTTATACTTTTAATATAACTTGTGGAGTACCCATTGCTCCTCAGAACACTTTCCAGGTGTTGCATCTCACGGCTGCGGTTCACATATTTGTCTTGTTCATGTTACAAGCGTATTAATCATGCCTCTTTTCTGGCTCAGGTGGTGATTTGATAGTTTGTGCAGGTATTGGTCCATGAGTGTCAGTTTCCAAGGAACACCTAAGTGACTTCCTACGACACTTGAACAGCTTCCATGCTAAAACTTACCATTGAAGTAGGAAAGCACAAAAACTACCATTTCTAGATGTGCTGGTCACAACGCTTGGTGAAAACATGGGACACAGCATTTATCGGAAACCGTCACACACGAACTGTCAAATCACCACCTGAGCCAGAAAAGAAAGTTCGTAATGCGAGCAAGACAAATATGTGAGTCGCAGAACGTCAGATGCGAAATGCAACACCTGGAAAGTATTCTGAGGCACAATGGATACTCCACAAGTTATATAACAGAGTCAAACACTCGGCAAAGTGACACATCAAAAAAAGAAATGTTGGGTACAGTCTTTCTGCCATACATTCCCAGAGTGACAGACAGAATTGGCCGTATATTGCACAAACACGTCATAAAGACTACTTAAAAACCAACAAAGAAGATCAAAGAGAGTGTCGGATCGGCAGAGGATAGAAGGAATCCACTTGCAATGTCAGGAATATAATGCATACCATGCACATGCAAGAAAGATTGTGATGGAATAAGTGGACAATCAATCACCACCAGGATCACAGAACATAAGTGTCATTGCAAGTTGGGGCAGGTGGAGAAATCGGCTGTGGCAGAGCATGCACTGTGACTGACTAACCACCTAGTAAAATTCGCCGACGTGAAAGTTCTGTCTGTAGAGAAGGGCCATCACACCCACCTGTTCGGACAGCTATAGAAATACACAAACATGAGAAAAGCTTCAACAAGAAAGAATAAAACCTCAAGATAAACAAATCCTAGCTTCCCGTGCTGCAGTGAACAACTGTTGCAGGTAGCAAGAGGAGAACTGCACTGGAAATGACTGCAGAGAAGCCCTTGGACGTTTGCATGCCAGGTACACATAGTCGGCAGCCGCGAGGTCAGCTCCAATCCACCACCAGCAATGGAGGGTGAAATTTGCTGGTGAAACGTCAGAAAAATCATCAGATGAACATCGGCCAAAGAAACTGAGACAGAAGCCAACAGGCAGTATATTATTCACAATCATGCACTATTGTGATTTCTGCTAGGTATGATTTAACAAACCATGCATCACTGTCTTACGACCAACTGAATGAGGCAGCACAGTGGTTGGCACACTGGATTCACATTTGGGAGGACGATGGTTCAAACCTGCATCTGACCATCCTGATTTAGCTTTTCTGCGATTTCCATAAATCACTTAAGGCAAATGACGGGATGAATCCTTCAAAACGGCAAGGCTAATTTCCGTCTGTACCCTTCTCCAATCTCAGCCTATGCCAGTCTCTAATGATCTCACTGTCGACAAGAGGTTAAACACGGATCTCTCTTCCCCCCCACACCCCCCTCCCTCCACCACCTTCCCCAATAATATTTTTCATAAATCTACACAAAAACAAACTTCTTGTAACATACTTCAACCTTTTGTGGCTCTTCAGATTTTGTACATAACTTTGTCAAATTATTTGCCTCTTCTTACCACTCCTGAATAAGAAATTTTCATCTTCAGTTGAAACTTCCGGGTGAGAGGCCATATATATGTATAAAATTTCCACCTAACGTTTCGTCTCCATCTGTGGGAGACATCTTCTGAGGTCGTCCGGCTACTGCCACTGAGGCTCCAGGTACTCTCGCATTTATGGAGCGCACCACCATTCATCGCATTATGCCGACGGTATGCCTATCTTTGGAAGGTGTCATCATTCTTGATTAAGAGTGATCGATTGTCATTCTGCTGGCGCAACATCGACATCCACATTTTGTCCAACTTCAAAACTTCCTCTTTTCTATTAAAATTATTATGGTGTTTGTGAATCTCTATTGCTTCTCTATACATGTGTGCATGATAATGGATGTTCGTGCTAAAACGCTTGTCTCATTAAATTTAATTTCGTGGTTCCCATCTCGAAAAACATTCTCAGCTACGGCTGATTTTTCGATGTGTCTTAAGCAAGTTTCTTTTATGTTCAGGCTAAGTGGGTGTTTACACTTCCTTTTCATTGTTCCAATATGTAATTGTCCACAACTGCATGGAATTTTGTATACCCCAGGTGTTGCTAGGGGGGTCGGGCATCTTTTGCAGTTCTTAAATATTACTTAATCTTCTTGGTGGGTCTGAAGATTGTTTCGGTCCCATACTTGGCCAGAACTTTCCCGATACGGTCCGTGACTTTATTAATGAATGGTAAGAGAAGTTTTCCAGTAGGTGACCATTGTTGCTCTGGACATCTGGCTTCTTTTCTTCTTTGATGGAGGGCTTGATGAAATTCCTTGCTGGTATATTCGTTTTTCATGAAGGCTCACCATAAGTGTTTTAGTTCATCTTGTAAGCAAGCTGGCTCGCAGATTTTGTTCTCTCTGTCCACCAAGGTTTTCATGACACCTATTTTTTGCCTAGGATGATGGTTTGATTATTTGTGGAGGTATCGATCTGTGTGAGTGTTCTTTCTACATACCTTGTGGCCCAGCATCCCATCCACCCGTTTAATTACCGACACATCCAGGAAATTGAGTTGACCGTTCCTCTCCTTCTCCATCATGAACTGTATCTTCGAGTTAATGCTGTTCAGGTGCACCAAGAAGACAATCCAGCTCTTCTTCACCACGAGTCACATTACAAATGTGTCATCAACATAGCGGTACTATTTAGCTGGCTTTTGACGGCAGTCTGCAGCGCTCGCTGTTCGAAGATCTCCATAAATAAATTGGCAACAGCTGGACTGAGAGGGCTTCCCATCGCCACCCCGTCGATCTGTTAGTAAAACTCGTTGTTGTACTGGAAATAAGTTGTCGTCAGGCAGTGTTTAAATAAAGTCACTACGTCAGTTGGAAAAATATCTGCTATATATGAAATAGCTTCGTTTACAGGCACCATGGTAAACAATGACACTACATCGAAACTCACAAGAATATCACTTGGGCTGACGTTAATCTCCTTCAGTTGTTCAATAAAATTTGCTGAAAATGTAACTGTCCGTCCTGCCAATGTATGGTTGCAGCAAGCAGGCATATATCTGGCCACCTCTTGTGTTGGAGATCCTATAGCACTCACAATTGGTCTCAACGGGACCTGTGGTTTAAGTGCTTTGGGGGTCCATATTGTCTGGATGGATAAGCTACCATTTTGCAGAGTTGTTTTTAATCATCCGAAGAAAGAGAAGATTGTTTTACCAGTTGACTGGTATTTCTCAAAATTTTGGTTGTAGGATCCTTCTGAAGCTTTTTACATGTAGTGGTATCCAAAAGGTCACTAATCTTCTTATGATAATATTCGGTGTTCAGCAAAACCGTAGCATTTCCTTTATCAGCTGCAAGTACAATAATGCTCTTATCTGCATTGATCTCCCTCAATACCCTCCTTTCCGCTTGAGACAAATTGTTGGTAGGTGGTTTCGCTTGGTATAGTATTCTGGCTGTTTCAGTCCTGATTTCATCCGTAGAATGTGATGATAACAAAAGGATTCCTGCCTCCACATTCGCTATAATGTCCTCCGTAGGAACCTTTAGTAGCGTGACTGCAAAGTTGCCTCCTTTCGATAGAACTGAATGTTCCTCTTTTGTTAATTCTCTCCCAGACATGTTAATCACAGTTCGAGAGTTGCCAGTGACTGATGTTTCACTTCTACCTTTCTGTAGGCCATAGAATTTCCTCTTCTGCCTACTAGTTGCCATTTCTGCACTGTGCTCCATAATCCTGAACGTTAGACAGTCCACATTATTCCAGTCATAACACTGCATTATGTTACTGATATATAAATGGAAATATAGTAGCTTACTGCTAGTTTCGACTAGTTCTCGCCACATCTGGTGAATTCATTCTCATAGCATCACTAGTTCTATGTGGTTGTAAATACATTTCGCTTGCGCCTAGTGAAACATTTTCCTCGCCTTCAGAAACTTTGGCAGTGTAGCAGGAAAGTAAGCGTACATCATTGTTCGAGCTTTCTTCTTGCGCAGTCTCTCCAGTCGACAAACCAAAACTGACATTTCCTCCCCGTAGAGGCGTTTAATCATACAATGTAGGCTTTCACGGCTGGTTTTGTCTTCAGTTGAAACTTCCGGGCTGAGAGGCTGTGGTCATGTATAACATTTCCACCTAACGTTTTGTCTCTCATTTATGGAGCGCATAGAGGGCACCACCATTCGTCATGTGATGCCGATGGTATGCCTATCTTAGGAAGGTGTCATCATTCTTGATTAAGTACGACGACGAGTTTTTGGGATGGCAATGAGAAGCCCTCTCAGCTTAGCTATTGCCAATTTATTTATGGAGATCTTCAAACAGCGAGCGCTGCAGACTGCCAGTAAAAAGCCCGCTAAATGGTACTGCTATGTTGATGACACGTGTGTAGTGTGGACTCATGGTGAAGATGAGCTTGGATGTCTTCTTGGTGCAGCTGAACAGTATTAACCCGAAGATACAGTTTACGATGGAGAAAGAGAGCAACGGTCAACTCAGTTTCCTGGATGTGTCGGTAATAAAACAGTTGGATGAGACGCTGGGCCACAAGGTATATAGAAAGAACACTCACATGGATCGATACCTCCACAAAGAATCAAACCATCATCCTAGGCAAAAAAAGAGGTGTTATGAAAACCTTGGTGGACAGAGAGAACAAAATCTGCAAGCCGGCTTGCTTGCAAGATGAACTAAATCACCTATGGTCAGCCTTCATGAAAAACGAATATACCAGCAAGGAATTTGTTCGAGCCCTCCATCAAAGAAGAAGAGAAGCCAGAAGTCAGAGCAACAATGGTCACCTACTGGAATCATTAATAAAGTCACGAACCGTATTGGGAATGTTCTGGCCAAGTATGGGGTCAAAACAATCTTCAGGCCCACCAAGAAGATTAAGAAATACTTAAGAACTGCGAAAGACGCCCAACACCCCCTAGCAACACCTGGGGTATACAAAATTCCATGCAGTTGTGGACAAGTATATATTGGAACAACGAAAAGAAGTGTAAACACCCGTTTAGCTGAACATAAAAGAAACTGTTGCTTAGGGCACATCGAAAAATCGGCCGTAGCTGAGAATGTTTTTCAAGATGGGAATTTAATGAGACAAGCGTTCTAGCACTAACATTCCATCATCATGCGCACATGTATAGGGAAGCAATACAGATTCACAAACACCATAATAATTTTAATAGAAAAGAGGAAGTTTTAAAGTTATGGATGTCCACATTGCACCAGCAGAATGACAATCAATTATTCTTAATCGAGAATGACGACGCCTTCCAAAGACAGGCATACAGTCGGCATCAAGTGACGAATGGTGGTGCCCTCTAAGCGTTCCATAAATGTGAGAGTACCTGGAGCCTCAGTGGCAGTAGCCAGACGACCTCAGAAGATGTCTCCCACAGATGGAGATGAAACGTTAGGTGGTAATTTTATACATCGACCACGGCCTCTCAGCCCGGAAGTTTCAACCAGCCATGAAAGCCGACATTGCATGAAGAAATGTTAATGTTGGAAAAACTAGATTTTACAATTATAGCAATTAAAATATATTGTAACTGGATGGATAAAATACGTACTCACAAAGTAGCAGCAAAAGCAGAAGAAGAAACACATACAAAAGATTTGGTAATACACAAGCTTTTGGAGCCAGGGGCAGAAGTATTCAAGCAAAAGTATGAAGGAAATGAGCTGGCAAGGTTTACGAAATGCAGAGTGTTATGGAAAAGTCACCCAGAGCCCTGGATCTGGGGAGACTTACCGTATGGGATGAAAAGGAAAGACTTATTGTTGGTACCTGCACTGAACGAGGCTTAAAAACCTGACAACTTAAAAGTGAAAGACCGGATAGTAAGCAACCGGTGCTGGATCACTTGGTATGGATTGACCCTATGGAAAGAGACTGAGCAGAAAAAACCACTCACTGTGTAGTGGGGGCCCTGAGTAGTGGATAGGCAGATCAATTGTGTTAGCATTGCTGTAAGTGTAGAACAGATTAACACAACTGCCAATAGTTGTCTTTTCATTTATGTTGTGCTACAGCCAATAAGGGCATGAACTTGTTATATGACTTCCCATTCCAAGCAATTTTCCATATCTTATTTTAATTTCTGTAATCTTATATGCACTTTCATCAAAAATATGTATGTACTTTATAAGATAAGATAGTCCTGAATGGAATAGCAACTCATGTTTTTTTACACAATGAGTAGTAAATGATCTGCTACACTGTGGCACATACACCTGGTGCTTAAGTCTAATTCTCCCATTGGTAACTCATGTCATTAACATGTTCTTGCCCATGGAAGTTGACAATAACAGATTTTTACATGTAAGGTACTCACAGTAATCAGTTGACCCACGTCCAGCACCAACAGACCTGAACTACTGTGAAGTAGTTTGAAGAACTCTAAAAACATTAGGATACTAGGCTCACTCAAATGTCACTTGAACAGAATTATGTTTTCCATGTCTGAGACAATAGAAGAAAGAGTATGGTTTGGACCCAGGTGAACCAAACTCCTCACAAAGAGCCAAAGTCATGACAATTAACCACTTTCGGTATCCTAAAAGTGGTCTTTTACATGCTACTATGCAGATCTTTTTGGTGTCAATTCCTTCACTCTGCAAGTGGGATGTGATCCTTTCCTTTCTGCAGGCTAAACACCAGAATTTATTCTGCAAACTGTTTTGCCCGATCTCTCACCCCCCTTTTCAAAACTTTACATTGAACTATCCCATCATGGTCTCTTCTTTCTACATACAGTATATTTGTGAAACTGCAAAATTAGATTTATAGATGTTTCAATGCTGCATTAATCCACAGTATAGTGCAATCTTAATATACTACGGTATACAAAAATCTGACCTCACTATGATTTCTTGCAATGTGAACCACCATGATGCATACAAACAAGAGTAGCAGAAATTCTCACTGGTTTATTGAACTCTCAGGAGAGTCACAGAAATACTGAAAAAACCTGAATAGGTAGATACTAGAAGTTAGTATTCAATATCCCTCAAAAGCCCACTTACAAAGTTTGATGAACTAGTGTTAAGTGAAGAATCAACAAATACATTATGTAAGTGAAAGGGATGAATGAAGCTAATACACTGTAGATTTGGGAGTACCCTCTCTCTCGCACTTCACAGTGGTCAGCAGAGTATGCATGAACATGCTACACACATTTTTGTACACTGGTCTTGGTTTCACTTCTCAGGACCAATAAGTGTTTGTTTATATGTATATAGACTGAAGCAGTGACAAATTTTGTGCCAAGGCAGGGTATCTAACCTGGGACTACTGCTTAATAGGCAGGTGCATTAGCCACTGTGGTTCACACAACTGTGTGGATTACCCCGGCATGCCTCCCTCCTCAATCCAAATCCTCACTGTCGCCCCAATCTACTTTAAACTCCCCTTGCATAGGAACAGAATTCCCGAGGCTCTCCACAGTCTGGGATAGCTGGAGCCCCCATTTACGTTCGATGCTGAGGTGCTATTCCAGAACATGGAGAGCCTCAGCAATTCCGTTTGTGTGTAAGGGGGAATTTTAAGTAGGCTGGGGCAGCAGTGAGAGTTTGGATCAAAGAGGGAGGCGTGCCAGGATAACCCGTGTAGTTCTGTGAACTGTTGTGCCAAAGTGGCTTAGTAGCTAATGCACCTGCCTAGTAAGCAGGAGACTCGGGTTTGATTCCCAGCCTTGGTACAAAGTTTCAGTCTATATTCATCAATTCATATCCATGAGACTGGTCAAGCCTCTGAAATTGTGTCATTTTAATAAGTATTTGCTTACAGTGACGACAGCTTCGTATCAGGGCTTTGGTATTAAACTGTAACTGTGTGACAATCATATAACAATCTTTTTTTTACAATCAATCAATCAATTTAATTATTTTATTGCCCTTTTTTTAGGAACACACAGCTTGTCTAACACCTAAAATTTGTTTATTGTGTATTCTCAAAGACAAATACAGGATATGTTTTGATTGTGGTCATAACTCTGTAGGAACAATTACAAATGAAAACCATTTTGTATATCTTGATGTCTTTTACTTAAAAATATTATAGGAATAAACTAATGTATTTAGCTCCTGAAAGGAATTCCTTATTACTGTAAAACATTTACAGCAAGAAACTCCATCAAGGCCATTTCAAAGCAGCTTCCACTTGAACTGTTTAAATTCTTTGGAATCCTGTTATAAAATAAGATCTTAATGTCCATGGGGCTGTTGTCTGCACATTGTGTTTTATACGAGGGGTGTCCAGAAAGTAAGTTCCGATCGGTCGCGAAATGGAAACCACAGTGAAAACCAGAAACATTTTATTTGCAACAGTTAGGTACACCTTCCACCTACTTCTCTACATAGTCGCCGCTCCAACTTCGAGTTTTGTCATAGTGTTGTATCAACTTTCCAGTGTCCTCGTCATAGAAAGCAGCCGCCTCTGCTTTCGGCCAGTTATCTGCACTTTTCTGCAGCTCGTTGTCTGTGGAAAAATTTTGTCTTCATAGCCAGCGGTTCTTGTGAGCAGAAATGAGACTCAGGAGGAGCCAACTACGGACTGTATTGTGGGTGATCAAACACTTCTCATCGGAAACGCTGCAGGAGTGTCTTCATTGCCCCTGCAGTGTGCGGCCGAGAATTGGCATGAAAAAGGAACTGCTCGACAGTTGTGTTATGTGTGCTGCATGACACAGGCGAAATCTCTAACCAGGCCCTCATACTTGGCGGGAGACGCTATTCCTTACGCAACTTTACGTGCTCACTGTTCACTCAGAATTGAAAAGAGTGGCGTGACACGATAGACGGGCACACTACAGACACTGCTCAACACACCCGTGCAAAGCTTTACCGGATTTTCCCAGTGGTTTCCATTTCGCGCCCGATCGGAACTTACTTTCTGGACAACCCTCGTACGTTTTCGGATGATAATCACATTCTCTCGCAGCATTATAAATATGATATGTACATCTCACTCTATTGTGCTGTTTGTCTTTTAAAACTAGTTAAACAGTTTTATAAACATCCTGACTCTGCATCAGTGAATTCTTAGTTTTGAACATCAGATGTCTACAATAATCATGACATGAATGAAAAATATAGCACATTACTATGCATTCTTTACTTTATTTGAAAACTGTTTTCCCATTAAAGTAACTCGTATTACCCAAGGAATAAAGGTATCTTGTAGGACAAAAAGAAAACTTCTGATGTTGATGCTGTAGCTTGTTAAAAGTAGTATAGCAAAACACTGAGGAAATTAGTGCCTAATTGGTGCAGCTGTACTATGAGAAGAAGACAGTCACATTTGGGAACACCTCAAGACAATATGGGATTGGTAGAACGACAGGTTAGGAGCAGATAGCTTTAAAAACAAATGATACATTGGTAACAGATGCATACAGTGTAGTAAAACCTTTTAACAAGCATTTCATAACTGTTGCTGAAAAAATTGGTTTGTCAGGCTCCTGTGACAAAATATCTAGACTAGTCATTACAGGTAACGTCAGTAATACCAATACGCCCCTTACTACTCCAGAAGTATTGTCAACCACAAAATCGTAGTGGTTATAATAAAATACCAACAAAATTAATCGGTCATATCACTGGAGCCTTTCCTGACTGACATATGCTGAAGTTGTATTAAAAAGGGTCTAATGAAATACCATCTAACTTCAGTCCAATATCAGCAGCCAACACCCTTGAAAACTTCTTAATATATTGTTCGAGTTTGGATTACTAAAGGGTAACAGTAGTGATGTACATAGTTTGATTAGGCTATAATTATGGGCTACTGGTGTATTGTGTCGTCCGTCAAAGGTGTTTGCTTAAATCACACTGTTTTAAGTAAATTACTATATTACAGTGTAATAGGACATATGTCAAAATGGTTCACATTGCATCTCTTGAGATGAAAGAGTCCCATATTAAGCCGTCAGTAATCACCCAACTAGAACATAATTACATGTGGTGACCCGCAATGTTTAATCTTACTTTTTCTTCAGATATTTCATCTGTAACATTACCAAATGCCAAGTCTTTTTGTTTGTTGATGATATAAGCATCATAATAACAAAATGTATAGTTTTAAAAATAGCTATTTGTGAAATTTTCATGGTCAATAATACATGGTTCCTAGCCAATGTCATTAAACTTAGAATGTACACAGTTCAGAACTTGAATGTTTCCTTTCAATACATGTCTTAAATAATTCTCAGGATTACAACTTGAAAAATTCAGCTGGGAGGAACACACCACAGAACTGCTGATGCACCTACACAAATCTTTATTAGCTCTGTTTCTACAAACCAACAACTCATTTCATGGAATCATACAAGAAACAAGAATAACCTACACAAATATGTAATGTCACTTACTTTTGTCCAGAAAGGGGTCAATAACTCATAGACATAAATTGTCAGCAGTGAGAAAAAGTTTATATATTAATAACGTTCAGTTTAAGAGGAGAGTAAAGGAATGATTGATATCAAACTACTACTATCGTATTGATACTGAAAACACAGTAGTTTCCTTACTGGAACTTTCAGTAAAATCTGACTTTTGCACATCTTCAGTGCATTAATGTGATGAATGTAAATATGTGTTGTCAACTGTTTTATGTTTGATGACATGTGGTTGCAATATCCTAAGAAATATAAACCTCATTGTATATACCGCGAATTTACACATTTGTGAAAAGGCTGGTATTATCTCCGAAATAGGAATGTTTCAGGTTGTTTTATTTTTTTCACATCCATGAAGTCTTAAGATCTGTGAAAGGAACATTTGCCTAGTCCCTTAAATTTTGGGCATGCAGCCACACAAATAAAATTTCTTCCACTGACATTTTGGCCGCATATCATCCGGCCATTCTCACAGTAATTTATTTTATTTGCGCGGATGCATGCCCGAAATTCAATGGACTATTCATTACGCTGCGAAAAGTTGAAAATGAACATTTGCCTCTCTCTTTCTTCCTTCAGTGAATTATGTATTCTTGATTTGTGTCATGTTCTACATCCTTTAGGATCAATCTCACTATGGATTTATGGAAGAAAAATTATATTTAATATAATCTATGCAGTCACTGGACTTCTCTAAATCAAGTAGTGGTCCATGGACATTCTCGACGGGTTGTACACTCTGGACTTTAATATGGTACATTTCTGCTTGTGGCATGATACTAGATGGCTGCCAACAAAGCTGGCAAACATGTTATGTTTGAAATATGCAACACATCACATACTGATTACTACGAACTGATGGTACATTTCTGCTTGTGGCATGATACTAGATGGCTGCCAACAAAGCTGGCAAACATGTTATGTTTGAAATATGCAACACATCACATACTGATTACTACGAACTGGACTAAATATATGAAGATAGTGCCTTTCATGTAGGAGAACTGAAGTTGCTGCTGTCATGAAAATAGGAAAGGGATTTTTTTTATCGTAGTTCAAGAGAAAATCAGGAAAAACCTTTTGTGAACTCAATAAAGAATCTACAGAGAAGCACCCTTTAGTGTCTGAGTCAACACCAATTGCACAATAGGAACATACACATTTGGTGCAGCTACACTGCATGAAACCCCATAATCTCGAGATACAATAAGTGGACTAATAATCTGTGAAAAAACCACATCAAAACCAACACAAGAGACTTAATTTTTGTTATCATAGATATAAACAATTTTAAGATGAATGCAAGCAGCAACCTAGTCCATAGCACAATTGTAACTACACTTAATTAATGATATCAGACAGCATCACGCAAACAGAATACTGGCTATCAGTGTGAAAGCATCCCATTTTATTGGGCAAATTGGCCAGAGGCTAAGCTCATGTTGCACACTAGTGGTGGCCTCATACTGCCTCAGGACAATGCCACCTGAATAGCATCTACGACCCCCCTTTCATATATCTGGAACAGTTACGAAACATAGTAAATTTACCTAATTTTTGTTCTGTGGCCTTAAAGGTAAAATGTAAATGAAAACTTGGAAATGCGGAACATGCTCAGTTAATAATGGCAAAAAGCACACTGTGTGACTCTGCAGTTCGTTTCTGTGAATACAGGAATCAGTTACCAATGAATTAGGTGCAACAGTAAAGACAAACATCAGCTAAAACAAAACAACTCCTTTTTAGTATCAGAAAAATATTTCACCCGTATTGCAGCCAGTAGAAATTCATTATTTTCTGTTTTATACGCTGCCCGAATGTGTAAGAAAGAAGAATAATTCTATAAACAGTGGGCGAGTTCAAACAATTAACAGTATTGTATCGTTTCAGCCTGGTGACAATCTCTTGGAATCTATATAACTCACTCCTTCTGTTACATGATACACCAAGTAGAAACTGACAAACTATTTAACAAATGTTATTCCTAAGCTGCCTTAATTTTCATACACTCGTATTACATCTTATCAGTACTACAGCATGATGGGCACAACTTTAAATGTTCATTTATTTATAGAATTATTCTCTTCAAAATATGTAGTAATGAAGATCACCTAAAACAGAATTACAGCCATTTTCCAAGCATCATTATGAAAGGATAACAATTTGCATTATGATTAAGGTTATCAAAGGGACTTAGGCAGGATTTTAGCACTCCAAAAACCATTTCAGACACAATTAGTCTAATTTTTAATATCTCAAATACACCACTCATTTGTGAAATGTGTTCATGCCACACTTAAACTCATTATTTTCAAGCCAGACTGATATATGATTCACCCTATACTTCAATGTCTATGTACATTATTCATGATCGCTGTTACACCATTTGTATACCTTAGCAACTTAACAGGTATTTTCCTTCCCAGGTAAGTGATAATTTAATCAGTTAAGTGGCACAGGCTGAAAAATCCATGCCAATAATAATTCATACAAGTTCTTTCATTTAGTTTACTATTAAACATGTTTTAATGTGTTCTCTTTATAAATCCACATAGAAAATGATTGCCATACAAAATCACCAGTTTTGTAAAATGCACAATTCACTTATCTTCAAAAATATTTTTTATGTTCTTTATGATTGCAGGTATCCCCTGTAAAGAAAAATATATCATGAGATGTTTATTACCATCATCAGTTTGCACAGTCCAAACATATCCAGATTTTTACAATGAGTTTTACACAAATTTTCACGAGCTCAAACTCACATGGTGACTAAAAGTATTTAATTTGTGTGATTTTGAGTTCTCAGACAATGATGAAGGAATTAGATTATTAAACAAGACATGAAAAGTAGTAGACGGATTTTGTTACCTGGTTGGTAAAATAATTGATGATGGCTGAGGTACAGAGGATATAAAATGCAGACTGGCAATAACGAGAACTTTCAGAAAAAGAGAACTTTACCAATATGAAATATAAATTTCAAGGTTTGTATGTCTTTCCATAAAGTATTCATCTGCAGTGTAGCATTACACTGGAGTGAATTACAGACAATACACACAAGACCAGAATAAGAGATTTGGTATGTGGTGTTACAGGAGAATGGTGGATATTGGACGGATAGATCAAGTAAATTATAAAAGGTGCTGAATAAAATCGGACAGAAAATAGCTTTGTGGCACAACTTGATTAAAAGATTGGGTGGGTTGATAGGAAATATCACAAGGCAGCATGAAAAATTGATAACAAAGATGAGGGTGAGAGGGAGGGGGGAGGGGGGGGGGAAGAGAGAGAGAGAGAGAGAGAGAGAGAGAGAGAGAGAGAGAGAGAGTGGTGGTGCAGGGCGATTTTAGGAGGAGATCAAGGTTCAAAAGAGTGTATGTTCCAATAATCATTCAGAGATGTAGAGACTTCTTCAGGGTAGATTAGCAGAGAGAGCTGTATCAGGCCAGTCACTTGACACTTAATGAGAAATACAATTACACAAATTTACACATATAAAACAACAGCATGTAAAGCAAAATGTGTTTGTGGAGCACAGTTGTCTGAACTGAATTACAGCAATTTCTATACAAACATATTATATCCGATATCATGGTATTTTCCCTGTTAATAAAGATTATTATTGTAAAGAATAAAGTATGAATCTCTATTAGCGAAATGAAATTAAGAAGGAATATACTTACGGCAACTTCATGCGCATAAATATCCAACATGTGAAGAATGACACAAGAATGCACAAGAATCCAACAGATATTAGAAGTATCCGATTGAGCTTTGGCGTAGAAGGACTGTGCGTATGGTCTAACACAACAAATCCCAGTCCACCCATTGTAAAAAGAAAACTGGATGCTAATCCTTCCATTATGTACTGTCCATTTACACGGTACGGCATGAAGGCAACCTGTGAAATAACAGTTTCAACATTAATGAGGAATACAACTACACAAATTTACACATATAAAACAAATGTATATAACAGTGTTGAATATGCATGACTCTGTAATCACGAGAATACTTTGATTTGAATTAGAGAAACTTTTTGACAGAAGAAATTTGGAATGTGATTTCTTTAGAGTACAAAAGAATCTATGAATCATATCTCATAACTGAATAATACAGCTTCACAGCATGCAGCAAAAGAGTGCCATTAGTTCTAGTAAACAACAGAAGCCATAGGTACATTATCTGAACTGGATGTCATATGATGCATAGATGATGGCTGAGAGGTACACGTCATTCAAATGTGTTTTGTTTAGATTAGGCCCTACTTCGTTAAGTTTTTAGGGGTGCTGGCTTGAATGAAATTCTTTATTAGACCTGTATATTAGTGGACCATAATATCAAGACACCTGGCAGTGAGGACGCTTCGGTTGGCATATTTTGAGTCAGCATATAATCAAGGCTGATAGCATATGCACAGCTGAACTGAAACAATGACAGTGTGATGTAGTGTCGACAGCAACCACTACACTTGTTTACCTTAACATCACCACACGTTTTCATAAACAGTCAAGTGCAATAACAGTCTGGTTGAATAACTGGTCTACTGGGGGCGGAGGATGATTGCCGTTCAGCTTTGACCATAAAGAGTGTGTCGTCGTCCTCCTCCCCCCCCCCCCCCCCCCGCCCCTTTTTTTTTTTTTTTTTTGCTGATCCATAGCATAGTCCAAGGTTTAGGTTACAATGGAAGAGTTCATTTGGTTGTGCTTAGTGATGTCGGGTTTACAGCTTGTTGTAGTGAAGCTGTACGTGGAACACTGAAGCAAACACACCAGAATCTGCCAAGTTGAAACCAGCATGTTTCTAAGACATATGTGGCCTCATAATTCATGATGGAACTTGAACAAGGGGCTTTTTAATTTGTTAGCTACAAGAACAAATGGATCCCTCAGGCAAAATAAATACAGAAAACCCACACATCCTGACATCCACACTTCAAGCCATTACCATCCACCACAAAGAAATTGCCTGTTAAAGACTATAAACTCGAGGGGTCAAAAACTGGCAGACAAAGATAAGCCATGCTAAAGAATTCTAACACTTACCAACAGTGTTCCAAAGGAATGGATACACAGCTCAACAAACTGACTGGGTGTTGCAGTCACAATCACTGTTGAAGAGATTTAGGCAGAAAAAGAAAACCTACAAATCGCATATCTGCCTTACACAGCCTCAATCAGTGTAAAGATTGGCAGACTCCTATGGGCACATTTCACTTGCCTCAACAAAGACAAAAAGTCTTCTTTCTATTATTTAAGATGATTTAGGTCTCCAAAAACCAGGGTGTACCTCATTCCATGTACTACGTGTGGCAGGCTATTAGGACAACTGAAGATATGTGCAAGAGAAATCAGTGAGTGACATCTGACAAAATCAACCAAGCAAATCTGCTGCCACCACATATTGCCTTGAATATTGTCACGAAATGGAATATGATGAGACCAGTACCAATCGCACAAATGCCACATTTGTGGGACAGCATGAGCGAGATGTCTGTCTGCGCTGAAATAAAGATGTCAAAAAACCTAATAAAACACGGCGGAGGCTTGGGGTCTGAAATTCAGTTTTTATGAAGATCCTGGTAGCCATTTCATTCACGAAAGCTGGGAACGCTGCAAGAATGTGTTTTATGAAACAACACTGCAGGCTCTGAAGTACAAATGAGCATTGAAGGGCCTACAGGCCACCAGAAATTAAGCCTGACTATAAACAGTGATGTGACATCAACAATATATGACAATCTGGTTTGAGTCCAGGCAGCAAATACGTCTAGGACAATTCACCATACCTGAAGATGACCAACTGTGTTGGTCGTCCAAATATTCTGCACGAAATGGGATCAACAACTCTGCTGTACTCCTTAATGCTCACCAATAATAAATCATACCAAGAAAACAAAAAGGCATCACAGTTTAGTTGTTAGTTGGCAAAACTAATGATTGTAACATTTCTTTTGCTACAATGCACATTCCCCAATGAAAATGCTAATTTATGAGTTGTGTGTTTTATGTAGTTATAACACCACCCCCACCCAGGACCCCCTGTTCCCAGGATATACTGTTTGTCGGTTTTTGTTCTGGTAATGCTGTCATATTGTTGCTGACATCATTCACTGGTTGTTTCTTGAGGCTTTTATCTCCAATATGTTGATGATGCAATCAATCTATTGTGCACAGTAAATCTGAGTCATTCTGAAGGTCAGAATGAGCCTCGAGAAACAGTGTAGAATAAAAGAGGCATATGTTATTATAGCAGAGCAAAACGTGTATTAAAACAGCTTACGGACTAATAACAAAAAATGGTGTTTTAATAAGACTAGGAATACCAGCTTTCAAATATAGCTTAAATTTTGTGGAGCATAACAAATATTCAAAAAGCCTAATGAATTGCATGCAATGAAATGCAAAGTATGATTGCTGCCAAATATTATCGGAGTAACATCCGACACATCGCACTTAGGAATGAAATTACAGAAACAACAAGTAACAGCTTGAGAGAGCTTCTACATTAAGATGCTGACTGCCCGTGCATAGTGATGGATGTTTCACCGCCAGGCAACACGGTGTCAGATACTGCTGTCGTCACCGTTGGCACAAGATGTCACGAGCGAGGTGCGGCTATGGTTACCACCAGCCTCGTGGCACTCAACTTGCTAAACTAACAATGCCCAAGAACACTATGACTAATATAAACCGCAACTCAATATAATTTCCCTAATCCTGTCATCCTTGTAGAGGAGAAGTGTCCTCGCCTCGATCACAACTTCAGCCCTTGCACCCATATATCTCCAGTCCACCATCTACATCGACATTCCGTAACCCTCTGTACATTGCAATTGACGATAAAATTTACAATGTGAGTGAGTTACTCTCTTCCTTGTCGATCATGACATGTGGTGTGTTAACCTAAAAAACTGGAACATTACACACCTAAAATTACATCCAATAATGCATCCAACTGCCTGTACAGACGAAAGCAAAACGAGTTTAAATTGAAAGAAAATTTACATGAACAGCTATTTACCAGAAAGACTGCTTGTGGAAAGTGCAGACATCATTGTTACTAATGCACAAGTTTAAAGAGCCATTTTGGCTGCAGTAGATGGATGTAAAGTCATAACAAACAAAGTAAAGACAAAGGGCAGATCTGGACAGGCATTATTTGTGTACTGTAACACTATGAGATACATTATTTAGGAATACTTGCAAACACCACATGCAGCTTGCCTAAAGCATAAAACTGACAACATACATACTAAGTACCGCTCTCACATAACAAATGATTGCCAATGATCCAAACGCGACTTTCCTTAGTCTGTCCGAACAGTTGCGAAACAATTGCCAGTATATTATGCGAAGTAAAACACATAGTACTTACATGCAGTGTTGCATCAACTGCCATAGTTATAAAGAGGAAGCGTGAGTGGAATTGCGCTAGAAGAGCCAGACTAATGGAACACCTTTTTCGCCATCACTACACTTTGACCATATTTTAATAATGTAGCATTTATTCAGAGCTTCACACAATATTTTCCTCAGTATTACACTGCTTCTTCAACAGCTTGCACGTCTTTTAAATTAGATATCTAATCCAGAAAAATTTGTTTCTGCTGCTCTGCATCCTACTATGCTTCCTTCACGAGTGTCACAGTGCAGTCAACATTTTAGTTGCATAATTTACTTGCTCAACTGATATAACGAAATAACGTTTACAACAGAAAAAATGCCAACGTTTACAGAAACAAAAAACATATTCCAAATATAAAAAGGCCATGGCTTAGGCAAAGCTGATATACGGAATTAAGAAAGAAAAACCTTATTGTGAAATACGTACCGGTCTCGAATGACCATGTTCATCTGTTGTCGACCCAACACTCGGCGGTTCAACAATTACGTCATAAATAATACCTGAAAAGAGATACGGCGTTTGAATAACGATAAACAATGCGCTGGTTTTTTAAAACACATTAAAGTCTGTCAGCCGAAAACGAACCTCCGGTTACCAGAAAATAAGACACCAGCACAAGAGAAAACATAACCATAGCAGAAGGTTGATGAAACCATGATGGTCGTTTTATTTTTAAGTTAGGAACTTCTAAGACATAAAAAGGTATTCTATACATAAATTCCATTGTTATTTTCGCAAAAATATTCCCTCAGTCTCTATTTGTTTACTACACGCAACCCAACCAGAGACTTTCATATCTTGCTACTTCGCATTTTCACACGTACACACATCGGACACGTGTGTATTAATGGAACAGAGTTATTATTACATTAACGTAACTAGCAGAGAGCGAATACTCCAGCGAGTACTGGAAGATACACATACAAGAAGAAAGAAAAATGTGGTATAAAATGCATACGTAGTATAATACTTAAAAGATAATCTACTTAAAATAATCGATGAAAAATTTCTTACATCATCAATATGCCTGTTTAGAAAGGAATAGGTCGAGAACGGTCTCGAGTCGAAGACGTAGATGAATTGAACGAATGCAGGATATTTGGTGACAGCGATGTTTTTTGAAAGAAAAACCCCAATCCAAAATCTTAGTTTGAGGGAAACACACAATAAAGTGTAAGCTTCGAACTCACATAATGTCATAAACAGAACTATTAACGAACAGTACACCAAATTTCTCGAATTCTCCAACAGTATAAACTAAACTGTAAGTATATTCCGAGCTACTAACAAAAATGCAAACACTGTTTACTACTGAGTTCAATAAAAGAAGTCACCAACATAGATACTTTGAAACTTGTCTGCCATGCACTGTTATTATCGCCTCGTCTTCCGGGGTAATAGTTCTGAGTCCCGTATTTCTTTTATACGACTAGAACAATCCATGAGAATAATGACAACCAACAAGAAATTCGATGACTGGTAACTACTAAACCAACTGTTCAATTTACATTACATTAAACCAGATTGCCACAAGCAGCAATAGTGACGCCACTTGGCCGCCACTGCAGTGTAGTCACCGAAGCTGCATGTGGAAACACCCAAATTTCTGCGGCGCCACTCAAGTGACCCACTGTTAGCCATGTCTCAAAAATTAGAGTAGCTTAAACTTTGTAACGCCACTTCTGTTCCCCCGCCACCGATTAACGCAACTCGACAATCATCTTGTGGCTGAAGTTCGAAGCACCATTGCAGTATTTTGATTTTACGTGTTATTGGTTTTGCTATGTGTGTGTGTGCTTCACAGTACCAAAAATGTTCCCAGTTGCGATTTACATACTGGGTATTGTAAAAGTTTATCCAAGAAACATTCATAATGCCTGAATCAACGAATGCAACAAACTGTTGAAGCATTATAAGAATTTAAGAGTTGTGCATCTGCAGAACAAACTTGCACACAAAAAGACTGATTTCTGAAAGTTGTGTATAGCTGTATAGTTGTAGATAAAATAAATTATAGCCCCCTTAAAAACCTTATTACTTTCTTTTGTGTGTATTTAGAAAAATATCCTACCCTTTACTTAATATACAAGTGATATAGATTTGAAAATACGAAAAAATAATGCAATAACTGTTCTCAGACCAACACAAAAAATTGATCATTACGTGGAGTATGGTAACAGCACAGCTATCATGAATGACTGATGTGGAGTATGATTCCATTACGAATTATGAGTACTAACTACCGTGACAGTATTGTATGTGTGGTTTTATTCTATAGTGTATGTGTACTGAACCAAGTCAGCATGGTGCTTATTTTAACAAATACATAATACAAACTTTCTACATTCACATTTTCTGGCAGTTCAGTGTTTTGCTATTGCAGTTACAGGCATAGTATATGATGCATAGAAGGATTTTTGTGTGAGTAAGCAAATATTATAGAGTAGTTACTGAAACTGATTTGTGGTTTCACAGCAGTTCACTTAATTCTACAAATGATGAAAATTAATGCAATGCTGGCAACATACACAAGTATTGGCAACTTCAATGCTCTTAAACAGTTTCCCAGTGGATTTGAGAAATTAAGTAGCAAAGTTTCTGGTGGCAATACAATTTCAGCTTGAGTATAGCTTTTAATAATGGAATTCATCAACTACATTACAGTGTCTTTTAGTGCATTTTCATAAATCATAACTCCAGAATTCGCTACAAAATAGCTTTAATCTAACTTCTTGTTTAACTGCTATGGGGTGTAATATTAGGTTTAAATGAGTCTCTGGGGCATCATGAATAGCATTCAATACATCATACAAGAACTCTGAAATAGTACTTTTAAGAATGTGGTACAAATATTGGAAAAATGACAGGTAATCGCCAGATGTCAAATATCAAAGTGTAAGTTCTAGTTTTACTTGAGCTAGGACTAGGTTTGTTATGTGAGTATTGTATTTTTTGATAGAGCTTGGGTTGCAGCTCAAGAAGTACTCGAAATTGCCTGTACTATTCAAAAGTAATTCATGAATGGGTTTTTGTTTATGAGCGGTATCTCCATTATAAGTTTGTCTGATGGTACTAGAGTATTTCTGAATAAAATTTCTTCCAAAGCCAACATTTATGCTTTCTCTTCTTCTCATTGGATTCTTGGTTCAGTTCTAAAACCATAATTCGAATGACAACACCAGTACCCATTGGAAGGATCCCAGCTGACACCATATCAAAAACAATAGCACTGAATTTTGACAGCAGCATGTGGTAACAGCAACACATACATATGTACCTGTGTATCTGACCCCCTTCTGTAATGATGTTAATTGTTTACCATTTTGGTTCTAATGCAATACTAGAATATTCATATTTTTCTCTATTTTTTAGAACAGAGAAATAGTAATAATGTTACCATTTTTCACCAAAATATTCCGGGATTGAAGAATAAAGTAGATGAGCTCATGGTTTGTTTAGATGACATTGAATCTGATAATGTAATATATATACTATGCCTGTCTGAGCATCACATTGTGTCTGATATGGAAAAAGTAAATATCAGTGGTTATAAACTAGCTGCACATATGAATAGAGAGAATAAGGTGAAGGGAGGAGTTGCCATATATGTCAAAAGTTATCACTGTGTAGAAAGCTTAGATACAAAAAAGCTTTGTCTAGAGCAACATATAGAAACATGTGCCTGTCAACTTAAACTGAAAGAGGGCTCTTTTATAATTGTAACAGTATATAGGTCCCCTTCAGAGAACTTTCATTTATTTCTGGAAAATTTGGATGCCTTGTTGTGCTATCTGTCAGATAGGGGAAAGCAAATTATTATTTGTGGGGACTTCAATATTGATTCACTGAAAGAGTGTAATAGGAAGAATGACCTGGAAGTCTTGCTTGGTTCTTTCAATTTGACATCTGTCATTACCATTCCTACTCGGGTAGTAAAGGACAGCAGCACATTGATAGATAACACTTTTATAGACCAAGACAGGTTTAAAAACATAAATTCTTGTCCTGTTGAGATTGGGCTTTCTGATCATGATGCTCAGCTAGTTACAGTATATGACATAGCTCCATTCAGTAATTCAAAACTACCCTCCAAAGTTGTGCATTCAATTAATGACTCAACAATTAGAAATTTCAGAGAAAATCTTCAGCAGTTAGACTGGGATGAGGTGTACAAGGAACCTGATGCTAATTTAAAATATTACTTATTTCATGATACACTTGTAAGAGAATTTGAAAACTGTTTCCCCAAGAAAGTAGTTAAATCTAATTATAAGAAACCATGCAAAAAACCTTGGCTTACTAAAGGAATAAAAATATCTTGTAACCACAAAATGGAACTGTATCCAACAACAAGAAAGAGTAATGACCAAGAAACAGCCAAATATTATAAAAACTACTGTGCTACATTAAGAAAGGTTATTAAAAAGTCCAGAAGCATGTGCATCATGTCTGATATTAATACCTCTGATAACAAAATCAAAACAATTTGGAATATTAATACAAGGGAGACAGGGCAACCAAGAGTACAGGATAATGGCATTACCAACGAAGCAATTGGAAACTTGATAAACAAAAAGCCAGAAGTCGAAAGCATTTTGAATAATCATTTTTTAAATGTTGTAGAGAAAATAGGATCTAAATGTTCATTAGAAGAAGCAAGGCAGTTCATGGAAGAGGCCTTATCCCACACCATTTGATACAACTGAAATTCCACCCACCTCTCCTGCTGAAATTAGGAAGATAATAAAGAATAAAAGCTCACATGGAATTGATGGCATTTCCAGCAGGATAATAAAAGCTTGTTCCCAAGAAATAAGTGGGATTCTTAGCCACATATGTAATAGCTCTCTGAGGCAGGGTATTTTCCCAGATAGACTGAAGTATGCCATCGTTAAACCACTGCATAAAAAGGGGGAAACATCTGATGTTAGCAACTACCGCCCAATCTCTCTTCTGACTGCCTTACCCAAAATTTTTGAAAAACTAATGTATTGTAGAGTAGCTTCATACCCTTGTAAAAATAAAGTCTTAACAAAATGTCAGTTTGGTTTCCAGAAGGGTTTTTCAATGGAAAATGCTATATATACTTTCACTAATGAAATATTAAATGCTCTGAGTAACCAGAAGTCACCCGTTGGGATTTTTTGTGATCTATCAAAGGCTTTTGATTGTGTAAATCATGGAATACTTCTAGATAAGCTCAAGTACTGTGGTATGAATGGGACAGTGCTCCAATGGTTTAAATCATACCTAACGGTAAGAGTGCAGAAGGTTGAAATAAGCAGTTCACATAATATGCAAAAAACTGGTGATTTCTTAAACTGGGGAACAATAAAGAATGGGGTGCCGCAAGGTTCGGTCTTGGGCCCTCTGCTGTTCTTAATATATATTAATGATTTGCCATGCTATATTCACGAAGATGCAAAGCTGGTTCTTTTTGCTGATGGTACTAGTATAGCTATCACACCCAACAGACAAGAATTAACCGGTGAAATTGTAAACAGTGTTTTTCAGAAAATCATTGAGTGGTTCTCTGCAAATGGGCTCTTATTAAACTTTGACAAAACACAGTATATACAGTTCCACACAGTAAGTAGAATGACACCATTAATAAATATAGACTTTGATGAGAAATCGGTAGCTAAGGCAGAATATTCAAAATTTCTAGGTGTATGCATTGATGAGGGGTTGAACTGGAAAAAACACACTGAGGATCTGCTGAAACGTTTGAGTTCAGCTATTTATGCTCTTAGGGTCATTGCAAATTTTGGTGGTAAACATCTGAGTAAATTAGCTTACCAGGCCTATTTTCATTCTCTGCTTTCATATGGCATCATATTCTGGGGTAACTCATCATTGAGTAAAACAGTGTTCATTGCACAAAGCGTGTAATCAGAATAATTGCTGGAGCTCATCCAAGATCATCCTGCAGACACTTATTTAAGGAGCTAGAGATCTTCACTGTAGCCTCACGATATATATATTCACTTATGAAATTTGTTATTAACAATCCGAACGAATTCAAAAGTAATAGCAGTGTACATGGCTACAACACTAGGAGAAAGGATGATCTTCACTACTCAAAGTTAAATCTAACTTTGGCTCAGATGGGGGTAAATTATGCTGCCATAAAAGTCTTTGGTCACTTACCTAATAGCATCAAAAGTCTGACAGATAGCCATATAGCATTTAAAAGACAATTAAAAGAATTTCTTAATGGCAACTCCTTCTACTCATTAGACGAATTTTTGGATATAGCAAGTGGGTAATTTCCCCAACCCCACAAAAAAATATTAAGTGTCATGTAATATTTTGTGTAATGTAATATCTTGTATAGACATCTTTTATTAACCTGACACATTCCACATCTTTACGAAGTGTCGTATTCTTGATCTATCGAACAAGTACTAATCTAATCTAATAACGATAAAGGACATTGCTGAATTATATATACACATGCATATACAGGGTGAAGCGTAATTCGCACTCTCGGGCGTCGCAGCGCGACTCCTCACATGCCAGCGATAAAAAAAAGTCTGTCACAAAATTTCGTCCAGTGAGTACATCCAGCAGAAAAAGGTCATTAAAGTGTGGCAATTGGCAACACTGTAACCAAGTGTATGGTAACTACCTCTTTCAGAAAATGTTAGTTATTATGTACAGTTAATGCAGTGGATAGAGTTCTGTGTTTGCATGCTGGAGGTCGATGGTTCGATCCTGGGTTGGGGTGCATTTTTTTTATTTGCTAATTTCTTTCTAGCATTTCCTACTGTAATACACACGATTTCTTAGGTCACATGTTTCCTAAATTAAAACATTTTGTAACGCTAACAAATAAGAAATGGACACTTGAAACAAATGACTTGTCATAGGACAGAGTAACTAAAAAAACAATATCAATTTCAAGATGCTGAAGATGATAGCACAGTACAATAACACAACATCTACTTCTCATTTCTATTACATATAATATGAGTGCTCAGATGTTGCGCATTAGCAACCAGTGACAATAATAATGCCTATATTAATAACTGCATGGCCTTTACAACAGTATACGTTGTCCACAGAAGAACAGATGCTCAAAGAGACTTCCCTGCACGTCCAAACATAGAGCAACCCGCCGGATCATACAGCTCTGGACCCTTCGCAGCAATGCTGCATGAACACACGCAACCAATTCTTCCACATTCGTCAGCAGAGTAGAGTGCATATGCTCGTTCAAGTGTCCCCACAGGAAGAAATCTGGGGGATTTATGTCACGTTAATGCGGTGGCCATACAACTGGACCTCCATGTCCAAGCCATTTCCCTGGAAATTTTCTGTCCAAATACTGTCGCTGATTAATTCCATAGCGTGGAGGTGCACCACCATGTTGGAACCATATCCCCTGACGGACATGTAGTGGAACATCTTTCAGCGAATGAGGCAGATAGTTTGAGAGAAATGTCTGATAAGTTCATGCAACCACTGGTCAGGCAACATGTAGGGGCCCAAACACCTGTCATCCAATATTCCAGCCCAGACATTGGTATTAGAGCAAAACTGATACCCACAGTTGCACGTGATGTGTGGGTTAACCTCACACCAATGGTGGACATTGTGCATATTGAAGACACCCTTACGAGTGAATGCTGCTTCATCTGTCCATAATACAGTGTTCACGAAGTCATTGTTGGCTTCCTGCTGTTGTTGGAAGCATTCCCAGATTTGCATACACTGATGGCGATATGCAGGATGCAAGTGTTGTGTGAAAGGATAATGATAGGGGTGCACTTCATGCTCGTGCAGCATGTTAATGAACGTGCATTGCAAGACATGCAGCTGCCTTGCTACGTTACGTGTACTTCGCTGAGATACTTGGTGTATGACGTCCAGAATAGCGTCCTCAGTAGCTAGAGTATGGTGAGTTCGTGGACGACCTCTGTCACGCGATGGTGGAAGGAGAGAACCTGACTCCTTAAGGCACCGCTCCAGATGACAAAACACTTTTTTATCTGGATGGCGTCGACGAGGATACAGCAGCATATTCATGAATGGCAACACCAGCTCGGTTATCAGATGCACCAAGGACCAGAAGCATATCCACATATTCATCGTTTGTGTATTCCATACATCTGCCGCACTGGTTTTGACATTTACAATTGGAAAATTCGATATGTGTATGCATGTACTTTGGAGTCTGTCACAGGTGTGTTACTCCGCTCAAAACTAGTCCCTGTCTGGTTGGCAACACACACAGTATAAACACGCCGTCAGGCCTGTTCAGTGTTCCACATAACGTGTATTATCCCCCGGACAAATACTGTTCTGCATGGTTCATCCTGACACTGCTAATTGTGAAATGTTCGGTTTAGAATTATATGGTTTTCCTAATGGTAATTGAAGTGGTTTCCACAGTTCAATCGATAGAATAATAATAATAATAATAATAATGCACTGAGATACATACTAAACAGCATGTGGTTACCAGACTCAATGCTGATATCTGTAATCAGTGCGACGATGGTGATAACTCATAGAAATAGTAACCGAGTTTGGACATTATTGGCAAAGCATGTTGCTAGTCCTGCTGTTAACGTAAGTACTGTAAATGTACTGGACTTGATTATTCGGAGACCAGTTGTTCTTTAGCATTCTCTCAAAATCATGCCTGGTATTGTAAATGTAAGTTGGCTGCTGGCCAGTAATGGTTACTTGCTTCTGCTGTGTTACTTGCTCTTAAGTATTGAATCTAACTATCTTTTACTTGTCAGTTACAGGAGTCTTTGCCTAAATTGCTTGTTCATATACACTCATGCTCATAAATTAAGGATAATTGCAGAACGTGGTGCCACACAACGTGGCACTACACAAAACTGGCGCTAATATCATAGGCACATAGGGAACACACATGACACAGATCTGTAAGTCAACGGTATTGGTGATAAGTTGAGAAAACAGTCCCGAAACGTGTGCTACAAAACGCCACTGTTTCCCGTTCATGTACCCCAACATCACCATGGGATATGATCACCATGCACACGTACACAGGCCGCACAGTGGGTGGGCATACTCTGGATCAAGTGGTCGAGCAGCTGCTGGGGTATAGCCTCCCATACTTGCACCAGTGCCTGTCAGAGCTCCTGAAGTGTCGTAGGGGTTTGAAGATGTGCAGCGATACGTCGACCGAGAGCATCCCAGACGTGCTTGATGGGGTTTAGGTCTGGAGAACAGGCAGGCCACTCCATTCGCCTGATATATTCTGTTCCGAGGTACACCTCCACGATGGCAGCTTGGTGGGGCCATGCGTTATCATGCATGAGGAGGAAGATGGGACCCCTCTGCACCCCTGAAAAGGCGGACATACTGGTGCAAAAGGACGTCCCAATACACCTAACCTGTTACAGTTCCTCTGTCAAAGACATGCAAGGGTGTACGTGCACCAATCATAATCCAAACCCACACCATCAAACCATGACCTCCATACAGGTCCCTTTCAATGAGATTGTGGGGTTGGTTCCTGGTTCACGCCAGATGAAAACACGGCGAGAATAACTTTTCAGACTATACCTGGACTCGTCCGTGAACATAACTTGGGACCATTGCTCCAATGACCATGTACTGTGTTCTCGACACCAGGCTTTACGGACTCTCCTGTGACCAGGGTCAGCGGAATGCACCTTGCAGGTCTCTGAGCGAATAAACCATGTCTGTTCAGTCGTCTGTAGACTGTGTGTCTGGAGACAACTGTTCCAGTGGCTGTGGTAAGGTCCCGAGCAAGGCTACCTGCAGTACTCCATGGCCGTCTGCAGGTACTGATGGTGAGATATCGGTCTTCTTGTGGTGTTGTACACTGTGGACGTCCCGTACTGTAGCGCCTGGAAACGTTTCCTATCTGCTGGAATCGTTGCCATAATCTTGAGATCACACTTTGTGGCACACGGAGGACCCATGCTATGACCTGCTGTGTTTGACCAGGCTCCAGTCACCCTATTATTCTGCCCATCATAACGTCATTAATATGTGTTCTTTGCACCAGTTTCAACACACAGTCACCATTAGCATGTCTGAAAATGTCTGCACACTTACTCACTGCACTGTACTCTGACATGCACCAACACACCTCTGCGTATGTGGACTGCTGCCAGCGTCACCGTGCAACGACCACAGGTCAAATGCACATCATGGTCATATCCCGAGGTGATTGAAACCCGCAAACCTCCCACCAGAGCGTTGTTTCACCATGTATCAGCATTATCCTTAATTTATGAGCGTGAGTGTAGTTGCTTGTCCATATAATCGTACTGCCAATTGTTCTTGGGTGCTCTCTCTGTAAGTCACGCTTTTTGTCATAAGCAAGCTAGCTGCTGTGTAGTGATGGTCACTTGTTTGAAAGCTGTGTTATTTTGCTTGTAAATATTGAATCTAATTGTTTCTTTTTTTGATCAGTTACGAGCGCTATTGGTTAAAGAATATTTGTTTATTAGCTAGTAGCTCATTATGATCGCTTGCTTAAGGCTGTGTTATTTGCTTCAAACTCTTTTCTTTCAAACTTTCATAAATGGTTTTACTGCTTAGTCATGACTGTTAGCAGATACAACACTCTAACAAAATAATTTGCAAGGTTATGTGCAGTTAGAATTGAGATTGTTGTTTGGAATTAGTCTAGAACTTAATGAATTAAGAAACTTTATACAAGCCATTTAATTGGAACTGTTTTTCCTAATATGAGATTTCTAATTGTACTGTTCTTTGAAATTAACAATCCTGTTGCTTTGTTTTATTGAAAAGAAATATTTTTAGTAATGGCCAAGTGTGTCTTATCTTGTATTGCTCATGTACCGATATACGTTCTGTGTGCTCTGATGTTTAAATGCATTTTGAAAAGCGCCAGTGTCTTTCCACTCTGGGACCTCTGTGACCAAGCAAACCAGCTCCTAGGTTAAGTATCACCTAGCTTTCCCCTGATTTTTTTATAATCATGAGTAATTTGTAGTATTTTCTGTGTTTACAGCGTTCTCCACCATGGAAGCGAGAAGTATGTCGGGCGTGAACTATTTAACGATAGAGAATTTGCAGTTTGAATTGAGTATAAGAGGTGAACTGAATCAAGGGAGCATGGCAGAGGTGCACCAAAGGCTACAGGGTGCATGGGATAAACCGATTAACATCACGGCGCAGTTGATGGATGAGATGTATACAGAATGTGCCACATATTCCTCCTTACTCAGTGTTGTGCAGGAGGGTGTTGGTTTGTTGGAAGGCATTCCGCCCCCCCCCCCCTCCCTCCATCTACAGATGTTGAAATTACATGCTTTAGTGGATCATATCGTAAACAGAGCTACTTACCTCTGCCTAATTGATAAGGACTGCAAAGATGACACCTCTATATAATCCCTTCAGGAAGAAATTATTTGAGTTCAGAGAGTCCTCTCTTTTGTTAAATGGCAAGAATACAGCGGGGTGGGGGATGTTACGGAAGGGGAAGTTGTGGAGAGGCGAGATGAGCCATGAAACCAATTTAGCATACTTCTGAACTCACTGTTGCCCATTATTCAAAACGAGAGAGTGCTCTCTGATAAAATACATTGGTCATATCTAAGAGAATTTGTGGCTTACTGTTAGACTGCAAGAGTAGGCTGCGGCTTTACAGATCTCTGGGGCGTTGGTTTATCAGGCCATTAACCCTTTGTCCCATGGCTGTTTAAGTTAGCTTATAACCAAGATGTTGGAGGAGAGAGAAGTTATGACGACTCTACACGAAACAATTTTTGGTGACTGTTTTGGCACACATAGGTGGAATGATCTGCCTGACTAATATTTCCATAAGGTTCAAGCTGCTGAAGAAACCATGCCTGACTATGTTGAGCAGGAACGTGCGGTTAGGATTGATCTACGTTTAGACGTTTCCTAAGCTGAAGTTGTAATGAGTGTTTTGGAGGGCATGAGATCTTTGGATCTGTTGCAGGTGATGTTTGCAAAAAAGCCAAGGTCGTCTGCTGATTTAGATCGTGTGGTAGTTAATATAGAAAGTATTGGTTATGCTGATGAGAAGCGTGGGAAGCTAGGACCGTCTGAGACGGACCAGGTGTCGCTGAGGCACGCTAGTGTCAAACTTAGAAAGGGCAATCGTCGATAGCGTATATGTTTCTAGTGATGTAGGACAGAGCTTTTCGTTTCGAATTGTGGAGTCCCGTGGGAAAGTGGAGCAAGCATCTGACACAAGGAGCCAATGCTGGGCCCACAGGCATCACAGGTCCACAGGCATCACAGGGTATGTGTGGTTAAAGCTACACAGGTGGCCTCTGGGTGCAGAGCCTCTGGGGGCACCAGTAGACTCAGGTAGGAGTATTTCCCTAATTGATTAAGATTGGTTTAATTCTTGCAGAGGTATTGCTGGGTTTCCAAGGTTGCGACCTGTGAATGAGGTTTGTTGGACTGTTTACAGGGACACATCAGCATATGCGAGAAAAATTCATTGCAAACTTAGAATAGGAAGGATTGCATGGCCTGTGAGGTTTTAGATAGTGAAATCGTTCACTATGAATCTTTAGAGCACACTTGACTATGCACATTGGGAGTGAAACCGTTTAGTAGTGAAACCGTGAACTATATTGTTTGGAGCACACTTAGTGCATGCTAGATTACTCACACTGAGAGACATACTTCAAATTCATCTGTATTCGAGACATACTTCAAATTCATCTGTATTCGAAGTCAAAATTTTGTCACCATCTTATCTCATCTAATTTTTGTCACATTCAAGGTAAAGGGGTTGAATTCGAGCTTGGGCACTTGGCCGAATCTCAGAGGAAACAATTGTTGAAATTTTCGCCCCTTTTCCCAGAAGTTGTAACTGATAGATGGGAGATGTCTAAACAAACTCAAAACCAAATAAAGCTGACTGACCAGAACCCAGTGAGGCAGGCGGCCTGCCAACTGTCTGAGCTGTTCTGGATTGTTACTCAGTTGTTAAAGGATGGCGTGATAGGGAGTCTGTCTCACAATACCCATCGCCGATCTTCGTAGTTCCATTCCGGGTATCGTCCGGTGTTGGACTATTGATGTCTAGTTAAAAAGTTCTTTTTTCTTGTAATCCAGCAAATTCAGTTGTTTGGAGTTCGAGGAAAGAAATTGGAATTTTTGGATTTTGAAGTATTTCTTGTTCTAGTTCAAGTAAATATTCTGGTTCATATTGAACAACAGGAACACAAGTTTCCATACTTTTAACAACAAACAAGAAAAAACAATAGAAAAATATAGGAATTTGTCAGGTATGTTCTCGGGTTCTTATTCCTTTCTCTTATTTTTATTATTCTGTTACCATAATTAATTTTTTCCCATTCGCAGCTCATGTAACACTATGGTGTACCAAAGTTTCATCATACCACGAACTCACCCTGATAATAGAACCGACTAAAAAAGTAGCTGTGAGCTCAGCGCTGTGAATTGCTAAGCGAATAGGTCCGGGTTCGAATCCCGACTAGGCCGGAAACTCGCTCGGGGCCTGGGTGTTTAGTCGTCCTTACGTTCGTGTCGTCATTACGCTACTGAGATGGCTGAACGGGCATGGACCGAAAGCTAGTTTTTTAAAAAAGGGAAAAAACTATCAACGCTCGAACGAGTAGTATTAACTCCATTCCTCTGTTGTTTGATCGTGGAGAGAGCAGGATTCCAAACAGAATTTAAGCAAGAACCTCCATTTCTATTCCTAAAGTCACTCGTTAATAAACTGAGCTGCTTCCTTAATAACACCATCCCAGTAGATAGAACTACGCACGAGAATCTCTGTGTAGTTTCATTCCATAGGCTGCCCAATGTATGACATCCCACAACTGAAAAGAATACGACAAACACCCGCCTTAAGCAACCCAAGATCATCCTTTAGGGACCCTAAAAGGGCTTGTACACATGTAGTCGAAAAATACACTTCTCACCGCGTTTCCGCAGAGTAAGACCAAACCTGTTGAAAAGTTATCTGCGTAAGGCAAAAAGGCCGTGCCACCTCGTTATTTTCATCTCTCACCCGATTCACCGTTGTCTGGTAGCGCAAACCGCGTCTGATCTATTTTGTGGGTAAATGTGGCTGCGAGGTTGGTCAGTTGTGCTGACAAACTTTCAAGGTCTGAGACGACGGGGGGCCCATGAACTAGGATACGAAAAAAACTGATCACAGAATAAAAAGTAAATAAACACTTCTCGGATCATTTCGTTAATTCAACACCAAACTCTGCTTCAGTCAGTTGTAACAAATCAGACAGAGGGACGAGAGAGAAGAGAGAGAACATATCAAAACTAACTAGGATATCAGAGTCATAAAAACGCATTCCCTCTAATCGAAGTATGACATCCGCCGAATTCTTAATCTGAGGAACATACGGACTTATTAGTGGGTTTCGCTACACGTTATGTCGGAACACCAGTGTTATTGACAACAGGTCTAAGAGGTACTCACTGCTTGTGAATCTTCTGGAGACCATATAAACTATGAGGGACAGCACAGAGTTAAGATTCTCGATAGTCTCTTGGGACAAGTAACTTTCCTTCAGAATGCTGTTAATCCTTAGCTCAACCTTTTTTATCAGGTCACCAATGAGTCTGCGTTACGCTGAATCACATAGAAACTGTTTCTACTGATCATAATCCTGCTCGTCCACCACAACTGTAGCATTACCCTTTTCCGTGGTGAGATAACAGTATCAGGATGTAACCTGACTGAAAGCAAAGCAATCCTCCCAGCTGCTGTAATATTACTCATCGGACGAACGTACCCCAGTCAACATACGACAAACTGCACTCCTAACCTCCTAGGCAGCTTCAGAAGGTAGTTTAAAAGCAACCTCTTCTGCAGAACTTATAAAGACACAACTGGTAAACGCTAGGGCGTCGGTGCAAAGCTTAAACCCTTCGCTAGCACGGATAAACCTGCGTCGTCCAAAGTCTTCTCCGTGAGATTCATCACAGAAAGTCGTGAAGTAACATTACATTCCAAATCATAGAAACCTTCAAACTTAATTGAATGCTGGGCAGTTACAGAACGAAATTCCCAGTCAGACTGCGACCAAGAAGCATTACAATAAAATGCTCCAACTTTTGAAGCAGTCATCAAATGAAACCGAAAATTCCGTGGGCATAATATCAACAGTCGGTGAGTATAGACCTTTCAAGAATAAGAGCTGAACAACAGTGAGATTCTGGCGTGTTCTTCCAGCTTTTGGGGTGGTGTTATTAAGGTAGCAATTTAGATTAAATTAGCACGTGACCTTATAAATAGAGACGGGGGATTTTGTTCCAATTATGCTTGAAATCCTGCTCTCTCCTTGGTAGAACCTTTGGAACAACATTATGGCCTCAATACCGTAACAAAAATGAACTGCACGCTGAAATTCAGTTTTCTAATCAAATTAGCAATGATATATTTCCTCTCCGTGGGGGTAAACAAAGTGAAACTTGAGTTTCTCCCGGTATGTATAGTGTTCCAACAACTTTGTCACCTATTGTGCCAATTTGTTTATGGAAGATTTCGTGGAACGTGCTCTGGAGTCGGCGGTATTAAAACATGTGCTTTTTTTTTAAAGATATGTAAGCGATACTTTTATTGTTTGACCCTTGGAAGAGAGAATTCAAATAGCTATTTAGAATCTCTGCATTCAATCCATCCCAATATTCGCTTGACGATGGAGATTGGGAAGGAAGAGCGCTTTCCTTTCTTTGATCCATTAGTCGAGATGAAGGTTCATGGTACATATGGACATGACGTCTATATGAAGCCAACTCACTTTCATTTGTATCTTCAGGCTGATAGTTGTCACTATACGACTCACGTGAAGAGGTACATCGTACCTTGTTTCATAGGGTCCACGTTATTTCAGCCGCGCAAATCCGCCATTGTAGAACATTGCCTTGGTACCGGACGTCCTATGGAAAACAACAACACTGAGATTCTGGCATGTACTTCCAGTTTTTGGGTTGGTCTTATTAAGGTAGCAATTTAGATTAAATTAGCACGTGATCTTTCCAATAGAGGCCGAGATTTTTGTTCAAATTCTGCTTGAAATCCTGCTCTCTTTGGTCAAACAACAGAAGAACTGAGTGAATGCTGCTTGCTCACAGGGTACTAATTAATATTCACTACTCGTAACATCCGATTGCAGCCATCTTTGATTTTCTGGTGGTACTAGCAAGTGCCCCACATACCGAGGTTCCAAATATGCTTGCACAGTGGTTTCTATTTGCGTTTCTCCCTTGAAAATGACGGCAGTATGCACCTGTTGAAATATCGGCGGTTGTCGGGAACCTCAGCCGACTGCATTCCCGAATGTGTTTGAAAAACTCTTGCCGTTGATATTATTTCATTCCTTTCCTATTCCTTTCTTTTATTTCTTCTATGTTGAACAACAGGGGAGAAAGTGTGCATCGTTGACTTACGCCTTGTCCAATCACTTGTCTCTTGGTTTTCCATTCTTTTTGTTCACTCTTGACTCTCGTACATATTGCATAATAGCCACCTTTCCGTATAACTTAAACCTATTTTTTGTTACAATTTCCAAAAACACGGAAAATTTTCTGTTGTTGTACGCTTCCTCCGGTTCGACAAGTTTTGTGAGGAAAAGGGAAACAGCAGTGAAACGTTAGCCGCAGCCCAGGAAGATGTTTCCAGAATGAAGCCATGCAACAAATCATGCGCTATTTGGAAACTTCCCGTAAAATTAAAACTGTGTGCCGGACTGGGAAGCTTGTAAAATAGGTGAAGCTACTGCCATAAGTGTAGCTGTAATGGAGGGTCGTAAGTCCCGCCAGAGTAGCTCAAACGGTAAAAGCAACGCGCATGAAAGGCAAAGTTCCGGGTTTGAGTCCTGGTCCGGCAAACAATTTTGATCTCTCAGGAAGTTTCAACAAGTGCCTTACTTTTTGCCAGTGGTGCAATGATCTGTGGTATTACAGAAGTGGAGGTTCAAACAAAACTAGATCTTTGGCGTGAAGAACTCACGAAGTGGTCTAAAACAGCAAAACCAGTTACTGTTGAATACGCTCTCTCCAACAACCTATCTTTGAATTGGAGTTGAGGAGACTAAGTTCTGAAAAACGAAAGAGCTTCAGATGGCGTAGAGCGTCGGGAATCGCACTCAGCTATAAATACGGGTGCGAGACCAACACTATAGAAGGTGAATCACTTAAGACTTGCACCGTACATATTGCGGAAATGGAAAGTGCTATTGATGTGTGGTTTTCGTAGAGCTGATTGGTAGTCAGAGGCTCGTATTGTTAGCCAATCAGTAGTCTGTAATAATGCTGAGAAAGTGTATTATTTGTACAAAATACACTTTCTTTAAAATGGGACAATGCCTATACATACTAACTGACTAAAAGTATGGTAAATCAGAATATCAGTAGTGTTTGTTGCAGGAGTCTAGTGCCAGTCTTTACGAGGTATCGTATTATGCAAAGTTTCCACACGGGCAGTTGTACAATCCTTGTAGTGGCACACACTAAAGAACAACACAAATACATACACTAGTTATGTGGATGCTGATCTGTAACGAGACAATTGACCTTCACATGTTGTGTTCAAAATAACCGCCGGGAGCACCTGTACACGCTTGGAATCTGGTGTGGAACGACTGCTGCACAATTGCTAGAATTTCAGCGGAGATGTCCGAGAAGGCTGCAGTAACACGTCATTGAATATCATCGGATGTACCTGATACGTCCTTGTAGAGGGCGACTTTCATCTTCCACAGAAAAAAAGTCTATAGGCGTCAAACCCGAGGAGGGCCAGCCAAGGTACAGGTCCTCTGCGTCCAATCCAACGATTTGGAAACAATTCGTGAAGACATGCTGTAGTACTTCTTGCACTGCGGGCTGGACACTCATCATATTGGTACCAGTACCACAAGTTCTGTCTGTAGAGGAACGTTTCCTAGCATCCGTGGAAGATGGTGTATTAGGAGATGCGTTCAGTGTTACGTCTATGAAAAATGGGTCTATAAGCTCATGATTCACATTCCCACACCACAGTCCATGGACGCTGATGTTCCACCTGACGAAGCCAAGGGGAATACTCAACTGACCCATAGTACATGTTTCGGTTGTTTACCTGGCAATTATTGGTAAATGTGACTTCATCACTAAACCAGATACATGACACATCAGGAGTATTGTGTCTTAATCACCATGCACAGAAATTAACACGATTATCACAATCGTTTGCAGGCAGCTCTTTATGGAGAGAGATGTGAGAGGGGTTGAATCTATGTCGATGGAGAATGCGTGGGACACATGCCTGACTCTCGGCATTTCACCGTCCGATTGCGCGGCAGCGTTTGTGTGGATAAACTTTAGCAGCAACAAGAACATTAATTTCCCCTCTGCTGTCGTCACTTGTTTCCTTCTGTTATGTTGTCTAGGATTTACATTACCATTTTCACGTAAGTGGTTGAAGAGGTCTATAAAAAAGTTTCCGAGATGGTAGATGTCTATTGGGATATCTTGCTGCATACATCGTATAAGAACGAACAGCATTCTTCCTACACTCTCCCTACATCATAATCATGTCCGCTTTTTCTGCACTGGTAAATCTCATCATCCACTCACGACCTACTGCTTGGACCGTCACACACAAACTGACTAGCAAGTTGCAGCGCACTCAAGGAACACACAAGCACACTGTAAGCAAACATAACAACATCGTACCTAGCAATCATGCAGGTTGAATGTCACGACTAAGTGCCGGTGTGGAAACTTTTCAAAATACAATATCTCGTAAACGATTCGCACTATAATCCTGCAATAAACAGTACTGACATTTTAATTCACTCTACTATTATTTTGTTAACATCAGTACGCATTAAAAATTGTATGTTTGCACAAAAACACACGTTCTATGTATTATTACAATCTGTTTATTGGCTAACAGTACGAGCTCCTGACGAACAGTCCGTTCTGTGAGAACCGTACATCAATAGCACTTTCCATTTTCGCAGTGTTTGTGGTGCCAGTTTTAGGTGATTCACGCTGTAAAGTTCGCAGTCTCGTTGGAGTCCAGGCAGCGAGTACAGTTGAAGAAGACGGATGGGTCAGTCGCCTAAATGTTGTGCATAAAATGGAAACAACAACTAGGCAGAGAACGCGAAGCACATAGTTAATATTACAACCCCAGAAAAGATAGCAAATTAAGAAATTTTACTTATTGTGCATCTACAGTGTAGTAGCAGAAATACATGATTACATTTTAGGCGATTTTAGGGTATACGGGGAGAGAAATTTGCTACACAAAGCTGCCACCTCTGGCAGTGATAACGGCTCTGACCCGGATGGGCATCAAGTCGAACCAAGTTTGAGTGACAGATACCAGTGGCTGATGAGTGACGCGGCAGGCTCCCAACAACCCTTGACCAGATGTTTTCAGTGGTTGAGACCATCTGGAGAACGTGGTGGACAGGTCACCTGTCTAACACTCTGTATCGAAGTATCGGTAAGTCAGTACAGCATGGGTAATATTCATCCATATGCTGCATTGTTGAAAGTCAATATTGCGGAGATCTCGAAGATAAGGCACATCAACTGGTCTTAACAGGTCAGAAACGCAATAGCTGCTGTCGAAATTAGCATGAGAAGTAGAGGTGTTCGTGTTGTATGCCAAATATCACCCCGTCCGTACCTTCACGTTAGGTGCTGGGCCCATGTGCTGTTCTCGTTTCAGCCTGGATACGTCCATTGTGATGCTGTACACAGAACTGAAACTCTTCCGAGAAGAGAACGTGGTGCCACTACCGTGCCCGTTTTGTCACTGGGCGCGCCGCTGTCGGCGCACGCCTTCCTGCTGCCGCATCGAGGGAAGTCCAGTCAATGGTCGCCATGCTGACAAACTGTAGTGCTTCAGAAATCGTCACATTGTCCATGTCTCGAAAACAAGACCATTTCCTGACTCAAGAGTATGTGACATTCCTCTAAATATTGTGGACTCGGGGTGTCCACTTTCATGAAAATCTCGCTGCCGCTGAAAAGAATTAATAAAGGTGTCTGGCAGGACGGACGCGTGGGCACTATGGCAGCACACACACAATGAAAGTAACACAGAACAGTGAACAGTAAAATATATTCTTCAACTTTGGTAACGCTGGTTACAGCAACTGCAGGATGCAGGTTTAGCCTGTCTATCCTGTGTTGACTACAATTTCGTGAACGCAAACCAAGTAATGTTCTCTCAAGTAAGTTGGCAGGAAACTAATCTTCTGTCTTGATGTATTACTTGAAGAACAACTCGTAACTAACAGTACTCAGTTAAATCTCTAGGCAGACGGTCTCTGTCCAAACCCGATAATTCTATTCACTGTTCTGTTTCTATTGAAGACTAACCACTGTCTACGTGTTCCTATCTCACTCGCGAACTGAAGACTTGAAGGCACGACGAACGTTCTGCAGGAACTCCCTAGCAAGACTCGGACTGACTTACAACTTGCAACTTATGTTCGTCTCTCTTCCTGGTGGCGCTGCCGCTCCAGGGGGCGTCACTTTCGAGGGCAGAGTGATTGGTTTGCGCTCAGTGATGTTCTTGCTGCGGGCAGACGTCCACTCCTTATACCATCTGTCACAAACTCTTCTAGTGTGGTATTATCTCAGTACACTACACTAAAGAACCTGCACAGTTGACTGAACAATATATCTGTCCTCCTTGGCGCTAGTTGCGAAGCGCTATTGAGATCCTCCATGGCTTTGATTGTGGCGCCACTGAACGCATCGTTTCCATATTTGGGTTGTAGTCATGGTATCCCAATCAAGACTAGCAGCAATGCAGAGGAATGATAAATCGCAACATATCACGAGCTACTCGCAAATTGCCAATATTTAAATGCGATATGTGAAAGAGAAACCTGCTGCATAATCTTTCTTTACATACAAATTGTAGATGGCGTTACTCCTATCCAAGCATATAACACACTTCATGCCAGTTTCAAATTTTTCGCATGCTGCCTACGTAATGTTGCAGTTTTAATGGTCAGTGGTATATATGAAATGAATTAAATGGACTGAAATGACATAAATGCATCGATGAGCACGAAATCAGTGAAGATGAAATGACACGTGATATGGACCACTGCAGACTGTTCAGAAGCTCTGAAACTGCATTGAAATAAATAGTAGTGATTTATAAAAATTTGTGACAGATGATGATTCCGGAATGGGTTTCCAACCCTTTAATGTATACGAGCATCATTCCACGTCTCTGAGTTGAGTCCTGCTGTAAAACAAATTTTTATTTCTCGTGATATCTTCATTGTATTACAAATTTAGCATGTCTGGATGTTTTGCGCTGATATCATCATACATAACTGCATCTTCAGCAGTTTCATCCCCATCAATCCATTATTTTTATTTCAACATATTTTATTCATTTCAACTGGGAAGGAAATAATATACCAGTTAGGGCTCTTCAGTACTGTTCTGGTTTGTGTGGTGCCACAGATAATTTTTGACCCAAGGTCAACTAACTCTTCTTAAGGCATGTTGGCTCAAATGGCTCTGAGCACTATGGGACTTAACATCCATGGTCATCAGTCCCCTAGAACTTAGAACTACTTAAACCTAACTAACCTAAGGACAGCACACAACACCCAGTCATCACGAGGCAGAGAAAATCCCTGACCCCGCCGGGAATCGAACCCGGGAACCCGGGCATGGTAAGCGAGAACGCTACCGCACGACCACGAGCTGCGGACAAGGAATGTTATATCTAAGAAGATAATGAATACAAAACTACATTTCAGTAGATAACAATATTGCTATATAACTTCATAAAGTTGTTATGGTAAAATCAGACCTAAAATAAATAAACAGCAAATAGCACCATCAATTTGATGAGTGAGGTAAGTTGTTTCTAATGGCTCTGAGCACTATGGAACTTAATATCTGAGGTCATTAGTCCCTGAGAACTTAGAACTAATTAAACCTAACTAACCGAAGGACATCACACACATTCATGCCCAAGGCAGGATTCGAACCTGCAACCGTAGCGGTCTCGCGGTTCCATACTGAAGCGCCTAGAACTGCTCGGCCACTGCGGCGGGCGAGGTAAGTTGGAATGGAAAATAACTAGTCTTTTTGTATGTGTTGGGTAAAAACCGGATGCTGCAGTGGATTAATACTTTGATGCCTGTGATCAGTAGGCAGCTGCTACCAATACACAAAATAATTTTCATGTAATAAATGTCTTATGTGTGTTAAATATGCCACATACACTAGAGAGACTGAAGCAAGTAATAATCACAAACAATTGTGAAACAACAGAAACAGAAGTTTTTGTCATGGTGCAACTCAAGCAACATGCAGGCACAGCTATGAGCATACATTGCCAATTCAAACAACTCAACTACATTAATAAAGTTTTTCATCTATTGTTATTTTATTTGCAAGAAAAATACCTGAAATTGGTGCATCTCATAAGACTGTCTGCACTTGAGTCTCTGTACCCGTGGACATTTTGTTATCATTAAATAATCTTATGAACGTCTTAGCCATCAAGTTAATAATAATTACAGTTGCCTTGCAGTTAAAGTAGCATTAGAACTGTCTATTTACAGCAAGAATAAGACTTCAGTAAACTTAAGCACAATTTTCAGTTAGTCACTTACAATGGAAAAGTAGTGCATGGTGAAACTATCAAGGAGTATATATTTTTAAAAGAGTTAGTACAAAGACTTTCAAATTCACTTCAATCGAAATTCGTAAGAAAGAATTAATGGATATCTTTAGAGGACTCTCGCAAAGTATAGTTGTTGACAGACAAATTGCTGCAAATCATAATGATCTTTCCTCTTTGTCTTCTCTTGAAGCTGGAGGTGAAACTGTTGCAAAAAGTGAGTTTTGCCTCTAGAACTTCTTTCTTAGGTAACTTCAATATTTGAATTATCTGCTTTATTGTGAGTAGTACTCATATATTTATAACTGAGAAGAATTTAATTTTCTGGTTTGCAATTATTTCTATCAAAATTATTTCTGACTCCCTTTTTCAGTTCAAGGACATTTAGACAACTTTATGTTAGATAAAGTTAATTGGTATAGGCCCCTTAATGGATATCTATTTTTTACTTTAAGTATAAATGGACATTTCGTGTAACAGAGTTGTAAAAAACAAAATAATGGCATGTATTTGTTTTATTAAAATATGCATACCTGTAATGAGTTATGTTTGAATCGATTTTGTTATTTAATAATTCTGTCAATAACAACTATATGTTCAATGATACATGGTCTGAAATTTGGTTCATAAGAACGTCAGTGTTCTTAATGACTTTCCTGAAGGTTCAAACACATTTTTCAATTAATTTGAAATATTTGATGGCAGCTATAGTCTTAAAGTCAACTTAAATTTTTCTCTACAACATTCTAGAGGTAGAATAAGGTGATCCCACACCGACTGTGTGTAAGATATTTATGTGCTGCCCACATAAGCTCTTTTATATGGATCACATGCAGTACAGTCACCCACTAACGTGACTATCTTTGTTTGGAGCTTTTCTTATCGTCATTGTTGTATTTATTCTTCTGTTTTATGTTGTTCAGCTTGACTACTCTCTTCCTTGGCAGTAATCTTTTCTTCTTGAGGTTTCTCTTGTCAGAGCCTGCAATGACAATGTATACATTTAACAGAAATTTTTAGCAGTGTTTTACTATCACGACAAACAAATAATCTATATAATAAACCATATTGTGTTGTACGACAACATGTAGGCAATGAATTTGAAATGAACACCTAAAATTAATTTTTAGGTGCAATGCAATATTGATCTGTATAGCTTTTGCACATGGTTATCACATCTTAATTACTACATGTCTGTTAATATGAAACGACTCAACTCACAGTTTTGGTGGTCTTACTCAAATCATTGTTTGTTATCCGAAACAGACTTTCATTCTTTCTGTTTTCTTTTAAGTGATTCTACCAGCTTACTAGGAATTAATTTCCATTAATGTTACAATATTTTTATGTTGATAATACCGCATTTGTTACAAACTCTAAATAAGACATGTGAGAGCTAATCACAAGATTTCATCACATCACTGAATACTGACTCAGATAACTCGCTGTTTTAGGATTCAGCACAATCTCCCAGAAACATTCTAGTCTGAGTCTGTCTCATGGTTCCGCCATTTCTGTTGTTAGAGGAGACAACATCTAACCTCCCCTATAACAAAGAGAGAGAACGAGAGGGATAGCCATTGGTGGCCTTGAAACAAACTGTCAAGTCTGAAATTTCAGTTTCTCCCAGGACGTAAAATTTTCAAACAACTTATGGGAAGGCGGTGATGTCTTCAATAAATTATAATATTTCGATAGGTGCACACCCTGTCATTTTAAAGGTGCAGATGTAACGAAAGCGTGTTGCCCAACTAAATTTGAAAGAGTGGTAACACACACACACATACACACACACACACACACACACACGCACACACACACACAGACACACACTGTAAACACTAGCACAACCACATAATCAAAGATGATCAGATGTTATCGATGTGAATGTTAATAACCAATGGGTGAAATAACATTAACGCTATCCATCTGTTGTTTGAGCAGGAAGAGAATAGGATCCACGCAGAATTTAACCAGAAACCTCCATTTCTATCTATAAAGTCACTTGCTAATTTAATTTCAACAGCTTCCTTAATAACAGTATCCCAATAGCTGGAAGTGTGTGCTAGAAACTCCAGGAAGACCTCTGCATGTAGTCAGGGTAGCTGTCGAGCACCTGTGAATCATCAACTACGCTAGTAAAACATTATTAGAGTTCAGTTATACAGGGTGGTCCCGAATTCATGGTACAAACTTTAATGGTAGGTGCAGGACATTGTAACAAGGATATATTGTATAGGAATGTATAGTCCCAGGTGACGCGGTGAGGCGTAAACAGGGGAAATAACGGCCGAAAGGAAAACGAAAGATTTTATTGAAATCGTTGTTGACAAGTGTCATGTTTACAGTAAGTGTTCAAAATTGCGTCCACCATGAGCGATACATGCTTGACAGCGTCGGTGCAGCGATTGGCGTACACGTTCAAAGATGCCTGGTATTTCACGCACACCTGCAGCAGCTACAGATATGCGAGCAACGAGATCCTCAAAATGGTTCAAATGGCTCTGAGCACTATGGGACTTAACATCTATGGTCATCAGTCCCCTAGAACTTAGAACTACTTAAACCTAACTAACCTAAGGACAGCACACAACACCCAGCCATCACGAGGCAGAGAAAATCCCTGACCCCGCCGGGAATCGAACCCGGGAACCCGGGCGTGGGAAGCGAGAACGCTACCGCACGACCACGAGATGCGGGCAACGAGATCCTCATCTGAGTCAACTGGAGTCTCATAAACAAGACTCTTAAGATGTCCCCATAAAAAGTAATCGAGGCAAGAGAAATCAGGAGATCGGGGTGGCCAAGGGACTGGTCCACCACGCCCAATCCATCTAGCACCAAACGTGGCATTCAGGTAATTCCGTACAGCAGTGCTGAAGTGTGCTGGCGCTCCATCGTGCTGAAACCACATGCGGTTACGAATGGCGAGCGGAACATCTTGCAGCAGTTCTGGTAACACTTCTTGCAGAAAAATAAGATAGCTTTCGCCACAGAGTCGCGTGGGTAGTAAGTATGGCCCAGTCAAAAAGTCGTTCACAATACCAGCCCACACATTAATCCCGAAACGTTGTTGAACAGGAACGTGGACCCCAAGAGACCCTGTTTCTAGCTTCCTCGTTGAAATCCGGTACTGGCAGCACTCTGCGATATGGTGTTGTCGGTAGACCGTCAGTTTCTCCATCAGAAGATGGTAGGCGGCGAGCAGCACGAATTTCATCAGGTGAAGGCTATCATCTTCAGTACGTCTTCAGCTAGTTCACAAACTGTGCTGGAGCGTCTAGGACATAGATTCAATACAGTATCGCAGTCATGAAATCGAGCACTATTGCTGTGAATGCCATCGATCCCAGTGATCAACTCATGACCGAGAGCCGGAGAGCTGGAGCATTTAAAGGGAGCTAGCATGAGGCTATGAGTCGAGGCTCGGTTTGTATTGATTGAATGTGTCCTCTTTATTGTGCGATATTTACTTAACAGGCTGTTGACTGCTGTGTCGGTCCCCGCTATTTTCTTCTATGAAAGAAGTACAATTTCTTGCAACATGTCGTACGAGCTAACGAATTGCTTGTCTCGCTTCTTTTCGTTTTCTTTTGCAGTCTTCTTTCTGCAGAATGCGTATCCTTAGTCGGCAGACAGTGTCATATAAAATCAACAACTGGTAAACGCTTAGCTGTCAGTGGAAAGATAAAACCTTTCCTTAGCACGGATAATGCCGCTTTGTACAAAGCTTTCTTCGTGAAATTGGTAACGTCGAGATGTAGTATTAAACTCCGAACCACAGAAACCTTCAAATTTCCTTTGTTCAGTTGTTGAAATCATAATGTAGTTCCAACGTTTGCCACAGTTTTTACCATACCGTGTAGCAAAACACCTTGTAACTCTATTGAATCCACTGTACATCGATGTGTGCATCACATTAAGAACTCTTAGATTTCTTATGTCGATTAGGAGGAGTCTAGTTGAATTATCCTGAAGTTTTATAAGTTTTGATGTGGTCTCCCTCTTTATTCTCGTTCCTCTGTCTGATTCTTTACTTATATGTGACACTAGGTTTGGTGCGGGATTAACTAACCTACTTCGACATGTGGTGACTTCCATTTACTCTTCATTCAGTGACCAGTACTCTGAACAAGCAGATGAAGTTGCGATGGACAACGCGTTGTCATCTACTGTTGCCAATTTCTTTATACAAGATTTCTAGGAATGTGCATTGATATTGGCGCCATTTAAACCTGCTTGTTTTACCCAGATATGTAGATGATACTTTTGTTGTTTGGCTCATGGAAGTGAGAATTTAAATGGCTTTTTAGAATACCTGAAATCAATCCACCCAAATATTCGCATCATAACAGAGATGGAAAAGGATGGCTGCCTTCCTTTTTTGATGTGCTGGTCAGATGGGAGGTTGACAGTACATTGGGACATGCCATCTATAGGAAGCCAACCCACCCTGGTTTCTATCGATAGGTTTGTAGTTGTCATCATCTGACTCATGGCGAAGGGATATTTCATACCTTGGTTTACATGACCCACGCCATGTCAAGCCAGTTAGCCCATGTCGATGTCAGCTCTCGGCAGAGTGGTTACAGTGTAAGACAGATCAGATACGCTGCTCTATAGAGCCGTTGTGAGTGTGGCGGATGATGGTAACGACGGATGGCATTCAAGTCTACGGCCTTTTTTCCTTACGTAGTTAGCATTTCCAGTAAGCTAATTCGTATTCTGCGGAAATGTGGTGTGAAACGTGTTTATGGACCGCTGTCTGAGGTTAGGGCTCTTTTAGGGTCTGTTAGGAACGATCTTGGTTTGCGTAAAGAGGGTGTCTATCGTATTCCTTGTAGTTGTGGTATGTCCACATCTATATCTACATCGATAGTCCGTCAGCCATCTGACGGTGTGTGGTGGTCGGTACTTCTGATACCACTGACTGGTTCTCCGCTTCCCTGCGTGGGAAGAATGATTGTCGGTAAGCCTCTGTATTAGCTCTAATTTCTCGAATTTTCTCGTTGTGGTTATTTCACGAGAGGTGTGTAGGAGGAACTAAAATGTTACCCGACTCTTCCCGAAAAGTACTCTAAGGAAATTTCAATAATAAATCTCTCCGTGTTGCACAACGCCCCTCTTATAGCATCTGTCATTGGAGTTTGTTGAGCATCTCTCTAACGATCCCGTGACGAAACGCGCCACGCTTCGTTGGACCTTCTCTCTCACCTATACCAGTCCTACCTGGTAAGGGTCCCAGACATATGAGCAATACTCAAGAATCGGTAGAACAGGCACCTTGTAAGGCACTTAATTAATGGGTGAATGACATATACTCAAGATTTTTCGTATGAACCACAGTCTGGCGTCTACTTTTCCTGTGTTCATTCCGCTTCAGGTCACTCCAGATATATACTCCTAGGCATTTTACGATGGTTACTGTTTCCCGTAACTTATCATTATTGTAACTGTACAGTAGTGGTTTCCTACCCTATACATGCGCAATGTTACGTTTGTTTACGTTCAGGGTCAACTGCCAGAGCCTGCATCATGTATCAATCCTCGGTAGGTCCTTGCGCAAATCGTTAATGTCTTTTGGCGTTGCTGCCTTCTTACAGGCAACCACATCTGAGAACAGCGTTAAAGAGTTTCCGACGCATTTTACTAGGTCATTTATATACACTATGTGGTCAACAGTGTCCGGACATCTGGCTGAAAATGACTTACAAGTTCGTGGCGCCCTCCATCGGTAATGCTGGAATTCAATGCGGTATTGGTCCACCCTCGGCTTTGATGACAGCTTCCACTCTTGCAGGCATACGTTGAATCAGGTGCTGGAAGGTTTCTTAGGAAATGGCAGTCCATTCGTAACGGAGTGCTGCACTGAGCAGAGGTATCGATGTCGGCCGGTGAGGCCTGGCACGAAGTTGGCTTTCCAAAACATCCCAGAGGTGTTCTATAGAATTCAGGTTAGGACTCTGTGCAGGCCAGTCCATTACAGGGATGGTATTGTGTAACTACTCCGCCATACACCGTGCGTTATGAACAGGTGCTCAATCGTGTTGAAAGATTTAATCGCCATCCCTGCATTGCTCTTCAACAGTGGGAAGCAAGAAGGTGCTTATACATCACTGTAGGCCTGTGCTGTGATAGTGCCACGCAAAACAACAACGGGCGCAAGCTCCCTCCATGAGAAACACGACCACACCACGCCACCACCACGCTGGCAGATGACGTTCACCGGGCATTCGCCATACCCAGACCCTGCCATCGGATCGCCACATTGTGCACCGTGATTTGTCACTCCACAAACGTTTTTACACTTACACCAAGCGAGGCGTCGTTTGGCATTTACCGGCGTGATGTGTGGCTTATGAGCAGCCGCTCGACCATGAAATCCAAGGCTCCTCACCTCCCGGCTAACTGGCATAGTAGTCGCAGTGGATCCTGATGCAATTTGGAATTCCTGTGTGATGGTCTAGATAGATGTCTGCCTATTACACATTACGACCCTCTTCAACTGTCGGCGGTCTCTATCAGTCAACAGAAAAGGTCGGCCTGTACGCTTTTGTGCTGTACGTGTCCCTTCACGTTTCCACTTCACTATCACATCGGAAACAGTGGACCTAGGGATGTTTAGGAGTGTGGAAATCTCGCGTACAGGCGCATGACACAAGTGTCACCAATCACCTGACCACGTTCGAAGTCCGTGAGTTCCGCGGAGCCCCCCGTTCTGCTCTCTCAAGATGTGTAATGACTACTGAGGTCGCTGATAAGTACATGGCAGTAGGTGGTAGCAAAATGCACCTAATGTGAAAAACATATGTTTTTGGGGGTTTCCGGATACATAGTGTACGTCGTAAACGGTAACAGTTCTGCTTCATGGGTTCACGGGTCTCATGTCGGATAATATTGCGGAAGCTGCACAATATTTCAACGAGACAGCTGCTCGTCATCTTCGGGCGTTTACTGACGTGTTGCTGCGGTCCTATCACACTTCTTTGGGGTACTCCCGAAATTACCCTCACATCTGTTGATACTGTTCCGTCAAGAGTGATGTGTTGAGTCTCATCTGCGCGGAAGTCTTATGCCCAGTCGCAGATCTGGTCCGATACTCGTCAAACCCGTATTTTTTTCACCATACGACACTGCCGGACCGTGTCAAATGCCTTTCTGATGTCAAGCAACATGGCACAAACCTGAGCGCCTACGTCTACAACAACTGTGGATCTCATGGAGGAACAGAATGAGCTGAATTTCACAAGATCTGTATTTGTGGAATCCATCTTGACATTTATAGTCGAGATTTTCGTTCTACAGAAATGTCATAATACATGAGCATAAAACATGCTCCATAATTCTACAACAGAGTGACGTCAACGATATAGGCCTATAATTTTGAGCTTTCGTCCAGCGACCCTTCTTGAAAACGGGAATGACATACGCTTTTTTCCAGTCGCCTGGTACCCTTTGTTGCCCCAGCAATCTGTGCTCTACATCTTCGCCCTCTGCACTAAGTATTTGATGTTGGCTACTCAGATAGTCTGCAATTTGTATCCTGACACTCTTGTCAAGCAATAATATTTTCTTAGCTTTCTGGACATTCCTTGTAATACCCATAGTCATAGATGCTATCACGACCTCATGAACACTGATACCCTCCTCTACGTTAATTGATTCGAGAAGTTTAGGTTTGTTTGTTGATAAGAGGTCTAAGGCCTTACACTCACGAGTTGGTTCTCTAGCTATCTGATCGAACTATTTTTCGGAGCCGGCCGCTGTGGCCGAGCGGTTCTAGGCGCTTCAGTCCGGAACCGCGCTGCTGCTACGGTCGCAGGTTCCAATCCTGCCTCGGGGATGGGTGAATGTGGTGTCCTTAGGTTAGTTAGGTTTAAGTAGTTCTAAATCTAGGGGACTGATGACCTCAGATGCTAAGTCCCATAGTGCTTAGAGCCATTTTTTTATTTTTCGGATAAAGCAGTCAGACTAAGGTCACACAGTTTTGATAACATGACTCTCCCAAGTTGAAGTCACTGTCCATTACAACAGCGTGATCAGGAAAATTGTTCACGGAATTCTGCAAGTTCTCTCTGAAGCGCTCTGCCGCTACATCTTCTCTCGCAGGTGGTCTGTAAAAGCACTAGATTACAATTTTTGGCCAGGGTGTGTAACCTTACTCAGATTAATTCGTATTCGGAATGCGTGATAATCCTGCTGGATATTGTCGGTAGATATTATTGCAATAAATAACCTATCCTTACGATAATTGTTCTAATCTGAATTTAGGATTTCATTTGCTATTCAAGTCCGGTTTCACCCACTTTCTGTTTCTAATAGTGTCTGGGTCTACCTTTAAGCGATACTAATTGAGGATCCTTACCATGGATGTTCTTACACTTTACTAACATCATATTAATCTTTTCTATTTCCGACCTACAGGGACAAGAATTCTCTGAGAATAATGCGGCTCTTGTATCTTCGATTTTGGCAGGCAGTTCATCTCTGATACCTAGAGCGGGGTTGGGGAGGAGGATTACTCTAACCTAAAAACGCCCATGTGCACGCCACACGTAATCCACTACCCTAGTAGCCTCTTCCTGCGTGTAGTGCACGCCTTACCTATTAAAGGGAACCCTACAGCTCTACACACGACAGCGAAGGTCGAGAAATTCGTAACCGATACCGTCTCTGGTTTAGACCTTCCACTTTGCTCCAAATCAAAGGACTGTGATCACCTCTGGATACAATGCCACAAATAAAGAGCTAGACCTGCACCCCGTGTGCAGTGTTAGCTGTCGTCACTAAACTATCCATCTTCCTGTCCGAGCCACGTTGGGTAGCCGCCCGGTCTAGGGCGTCTTATCACGGTCCGCGCGGCTCGCCCCGTCGGAGGTTCGAGTCCTCTCTCGGGCATGGGTGTGTTTTTTGTCCATAGCGTACTTTAGTTTAAGTTAGATTAAGTAGTGTGTAAGCTTAGGGACCGATGATCTAAGCAGTTTGGTCCCATAAGATCTTACCACAAATTTATAAATTTTTTTCCTGTCGGAAATGAGGATGGCCTTAGAGCCCAAGCGGCAGGCGTCATTCTTGCCGAATGAGCAAGGGATTGGAGCCAGTTGCACACAGTGACCTCGATAGCCACTGGAAGAGCCTGCACGACGTCTTGGACGAGACCCCTCCCCTGCAAAAATACCGAGTGCACACTGGCATTCTTTCCCGACCTGCCTTCTATTTCCCTATGACAAGAACATCCAATGCAAAACCGTAAACATTTGCGGCCGATGAATGAATGTGTGACGCTGCAGCGCAGTTTCACTGTGCAGCTGGCAAAGATAGTAAACAGGAGACATGTCGATACCAGGGCGTAACATCTTCGCGAATTTCATTCGTGTACTCAGTTGGACAATAACTATGCCTCGCAGACAGGTACAGGAACAATATACCCAGATGTCAGCATTTGAGAGAGGACATGTATCGCTGCGCGGGATTAGCCGAGCGGTCTGACATTCAGAGCTCCTTAGTTCTGAATCAACACAACTCGGTCAACTTGTATCGATGCAGAACTAGGGACTTCTGGCTCAGGTCATCGAAAACAAGTAGTACACGTTCTGGCGTTCTGCCATTGTTGCACCTCAGTCCCTTCTTCCTCACCCGCAGCATATTGTCGAAATGCTAGTTCTAGGTTGCTCTTCTTTTATGATGATAGGGCATCGGTGTGTGTTTATGGAACTGCACGTGCAATGGGTGTAGTGGTATGTGGTTTTCTATGTGTGCTGACTAATTACTACTGCTGCTTGGTGATTCGATACAACAAGCCTTGCTTGGTAAATTCTTCACTGTGTTTTAAATGTGAGTACTGTAGTGTGACTTATTTTCGGGAATATAATAAATATGTCGTAACAATTAAAAATTAGATCCTCTTGTGAGGATACGGCTGACCCTTCGACATTCCCCTGTAGATGTCAGAATGATCAGCATTAATTTAATTAACCGATCACATCTCTCCCCATGACATTTAATATAAAAAGGTGTCACACAACGGATAATTAACAGAACAGGGGTGCCCCTAGCAAACAGGAGATATGGGTGCTGCAGTTCGCAAAAGGTAACAAACAGGGTGTTCATCTAAATTTGAAATTAAACTGTCGTTCTCCTTGAACCTGGTACAATTCAAATACAGAGTTACGTAAACAGGGAAAATATGGCGCTGCGGTCGGCAACGCCTATATAAGACAACAAGTGTCTGGCGGAGTTGTTAGATCGGTTACTGCTGCTACAATGGCAGCTGTTTATCACAAATTTCCCTCATGGCATACGTTAATGACAATTTATTACAGGACCATTTCAATCAAAAGCAATGCAGAAAATAACAAAACTGTCAGTTGTTAACATGGAAAAATACAAATTTAACAAATGTATATCTCTACAAAGTTTGAATAACTCAGATAGTTGGGACAAGGCTGTAACATACAAATGACACACGTAGAGATAAACCCATGGTGATCACACAGTAATTGTCTGTCTGCTAGAAGATTGAAAGGACTACATATGCAACAAACATTCCTGATTGATTCATAATGGGCCTGCAGATGCTCACGGTGTTGGATTACGAAATATGGCTAGTCCTAACAGTGTGCTGATAAACGTACATAAATTTCTGCACCCCAGGAAAAAATTTTTTCAAAGAAACAAAACTGAGGGCTCAGAGGATTTTATTCTGAGCAATGGGAATGCAGACCTAGAAGAGGTAGGTTGCTGATGGTTTCTGGGAATGGGGTTGGACAAATTTCTGACAAGAGAAAACCACATTGATAAGATCTATTCTAAAATAAGCACAAACGTATTGTTGACGAAGAAAATGTCCTATACAGTGGATACAGAAACCTTGCTAAAAATGTACTGTGGACTTATCTACCCACTTATATTGTCCTGTATACCAATGTGGGGAGGAGCAGCAAAAGTACAAGTTCAGAGAATTTTATAATTTGGAAAGAATCACATCAGACATATAGTGAAACTAATGCCCCAGAAGAATTTCAATTGTTATGTGTATAAAGTCTATACATACATGAGACAATACTTTTAGTCATACATTGAACAGTAGCTCTAAACACAAATTTTCAGGATCACAACAAGAGCTAGCAACAATTACCACATTTGCAACAAAAGACTGAAATTCATGGACAGATACCCTAGAAATGCAGAAAGTTTGTTTTATAACAGGCTGTCACTTAGCGTAAAGAGCATAAAAGAACTCAGCACCTGTTTTTAAACAACTGAAGAAACATCTCATTTCTGGATTTTTGTGTAAATTGAAGCAATACTTTCAGTCAAAATCATAAAACAAAGGAAATTAAAATTGTGAATGGCATACTCAGTGAAAATATGATTTAAAAATGTTTTCTTAGTTTGTATAAATTTCTAAATATTTTCTGCAGCATGGCATTCATACGTGATTTAAAAGAGTAGTTTTCAGTCCGTACAAGTGTCTTAGTATTTTTCTACAGTATGGCATACATATACAGGATGTCCCAGAAATGCTGTGACGGACTTTGAGGGACTATAGAGGTTGTTTTGAGAAATGATGAACCCGTGTCCAGAAACGCCATCCGACGATGCTACAGAGTATCAAACTCACAGACGTCGGCTCCTGCAAGTGGGCTACCCCTTCGGCAGTAGACGTGACTTTGTACTCTGACGCTGAAACCCTCTAAAATCTCCAATATCCTTCGGTGTACAGGAGAAAAATAAACTGCAGATGCAGTGTCCAAAACCATCATCCGCCAAGGCAACAGAGCATCACATTCATAGGAGACAAGGCTTGTCCACTCTGCAGCTAAATCTATTCTCTCCACTGGAAATCAGGGCAATCAGTCGCTATCACTGAATAACGAACAATATTGCGACATGTTCCACGTACAGTCCGTCAGCGTACAAACTCACATTTGCTGCCAAAAGGGTGGCCTACTGGCAGGCGCTGTCCCCACTAACTTAGACTTCCCGTAATGTAGTTGGACGACGATTCGGGACACGTGTTCCTATCATTCATTTGTTTCTCAAGATGCTCTCTACAAGCCCTTGAAGTTTGTCACATTTCCGGGCTACCTTATGTAGCTTTGTCTACTTCTTTATTTCTGCAAGATTTTTGCGTAAATAAATGTAGGCTATAAGCATTTATCATTATTACATATTACTTAAAGTTTTTCCACGCGTTTTTTGGCTGTATCTATAATATCTTGTTACTATTGAGTATCTGTTATTGTCATCATTTAAAAAATTTTGTTTTTTTGTATAAATTATAAACTTGTAATAAATTCCATATAAAACCAGCGACATGACATGTCTAATAACACAGTGAAATACATTCAATAGACAAAAATAAACTAAAAATAAATGACAAGAGGAAGATTATCCATTCATTTCATTTCAAAGCATTTAATTAATTTCAGCAGAATGCAGTGTTGTTCATAAGTTGCTGTGGGGTTTGAAAAGACAACTAAGGCAAAACTAGAAGACATGCAAATTAATCGACAGAGTATATGTCCAAGTTTTAACCCACATTTGAGGTGCTCGTTATGTTTGTGGCACGGAAAATTTCAATATAATAATTAGAGTCTTGCCAAACACATCGCAACATGTCATGGTTGATATCAGGAACTGCGATATTTATCCTTCTTTGCAACTATTCCTAATTAAGCAGCTGTGGGAACAAGAACAAACAATCTTTGATATGACCCCATAACAAGAAATCACATGGAGATAAATCAGGTTACTATGAGGGCCACTGTCGACGATGAGAGTCATGGTTAGAAGCACATGCATTCTAATACAGGCAGTTTGGCACTGAGGTAAACAAGAACGTCTGAAAGTGTGGGGGAGCTCTGTCTTAGTACAAAATGAAGTCTCCAGCAACTGCGGATCAAGCCAACGCTGTAACGTTTCATGTACACAAAAGCAGCCACGGTTTTCTCCGAAAAGAGAAATGGTCTATGAACATTTGAAGAGGACAAGGTACAAAGCACTTTAACTTCAGGTGAAACTGGTATTTGTTCCATAATCTCTGTAGCCGAAATACACATTCTATGACGATTCACCTCTCCAAACAGATTAAATGTGGATTTGTCACTGAAAACCGACTCCTGAGAGGAACTGCCTTCCTACGGTTGCTGCTGAAGATCATTGCAAAAGTCAGAATGAAATTCACTGTCCTAAATAGTAAGTGCATTTAACAACTACAGTCATTTGATTTTACACGTAGATGTTTGCGCTGAATGCACCACGCCATTGACAGCGTTATCTGCAGTTCCCTGCTCGCACGTTTTGTCGATTTCTTCGGGCTCCTGAAGAATTATTTGCGCACACACTCCACCTTTTCATCTTGTGATTAACCGCCGGCCTGTTTCCTTCGCACCAGATATGCATTCTCGAAGAATGTGTTGCACCACTCGTGGATTGTTTCGTCCGTTGGAGATTTTACCTAAAATTTGATACGAAATCGTCGATGAACCGTCACAATCGAGTCACATTTGGCGAATTGAAGGACACAAAACGCACGAATCGCTCCACTTTACGTCATGTTATAACACGGGTGCTCCCTAGTGGTACACTCTGCAACTACGCAACGGGGTGTATTACGAATCGAAACTTGGAGATATGCTCTACCCACTGATATGCGTCATTTTTCTGAGTCTTGTAGTTTTCGTGCAGTCGATTTTTGGTATCCTGGAGCTACTTGTGAATAACTCCATGTTTAATCTGAAGAACTGCCTAGCACAGTGGTTCCCTGCATGGGGTTAATTATTCCCTGAGGAGTAAAATGGAATCTTCTAAGGAGTAAAAACAAAAGGGTTCTATCCCATTTCAGTCACGAAATTGAATTATTTTTAAAAGACCATTACTGTTATCACTACTGCATAAGGCTGATGACATAGATTACCAATAACTACATCTTCCCTCTCAAATACCATCCCTAATGCATGACACAGTGAGATGGTGGTTACAGCTTGTGAAACGAATGTATGAACTACATCTTCCTCAAGTTATCTACCCACTACAAACGTTATTGGCGCTTTGTACGAAGCACCTATCACAAACACCAAGTTCAGACTCACTTAAATCTTGATAACCTGTCATTGTAGCAGCAGTAACCGATCTAACAACTCCGCCAGACACTTGTTGTCTTATATAGGCGTTGCCGACCGCAGCGCCATATTTTCCCTGTTTACGTAACTCTGTATTTGAATTGTACCAGTTTCTTTGGCGCTTCAGTGTATTTCAGCCATTTCTGAAGTAAGGATTGCAGCAGTCAAAGCATGTACAAACAGTAAATACAGTGCAGACACTTCAACTTGGTTGATTTCAAATGGGGTTGCAGAGCATGGTTGAACCATGTGTCACTTACGAGAGGAGTGGTGCGGAGGAAACACGTTTAGTAATAAGTGTCTACTCTCAAGCTGGGTAGTTAACTTCCTTTCCCGAAGAGAAACTGTAGACAGCACTCGCAATGGACTGGGAATTTTTTCAACATTGTGTTACAAATGTTAGAAATAAGCAGTACCAATTGTCTCATTGACTCCTTAATTCGTGGTTCTGTAAAACACTACAAGAAACAAATATCATTTATCTTCCATTATTTTAAAAATAAAGGTGCTGAAAGAAAATTTTGGACACCTACAAGAACCAAATATGACTTACCTTTCATTATTTAATAAAAGTGTTGAACAAAATTATTTATGCTCATAAATTAAGGATAATGCTGATACATCGTGAAACAATGCTCTGGTGGGCGGTTTGCGGGTTTAAATCACCTCGGGGTATGACCATGAAGTGCATTTGACCTGTGGTCGTCGCACGGTGGCGCTGGCAGCAGTCCACATACGCAAAGGTGGTTGGTGCATGTCAGAGTACGGTGCAGCGAGTAAGTGAGCACACGTTTTCAGACGTGCTAATGGTGACTGTGTGTTGAAAATGGCTCAGAGAACACATATTGATGACGTTATGAGGGGTAGAATACTGGGGCGACTGGAGGCTGATCAAACACAGCTGGTCGTAGCACCGGCCCTCCGTGTGCCACAAAGTGTGATCTCAAGATTATGGCAACGATTCCAGCAGATAGGAAACGTGTCAGGCGCTACACTACGGGACGTCCACAGTGTACAACACCACAAGAAGACCGATATCTCACCATCAGTGCGCACAGACGTCCATGGAATACTGCAGGTAGCCTTCCTCGGGACCTTACTGCAGCCACTGGAATAGTTGTCTCCAGACATACAATCTACAGACGACTGGGCAGACATGGTTTATTGGTCCGGAGACCTGCAAGGTGCATTCCACTGACCCCTGGACAGGAGAGCCCGTAAAGCCTGTTGTCAAGAACACAGTACATGGTCATTGGAAAGTGGTCCCTGGTTATGTTCACGGTCGAGTCCAGGTATAGTTTGAACAGTGATTCTCGCCGGGTTTTCATCTGGCGTGAACCAGGAACCAGATACCAACCCCTTAATGTCCTTGAAAGGGACCTGTATGGAGGTCGTGGTTTGATGGTGTGGGGTGGGATTATGGTTGGTGCACTTACACCCCTGCATGTCTTTGACAGAGGAACTGTAACAGGTCAGGTGTATCGGGACGTCATTTTGCACCAGTATGTCCGCCTTTTCAGGGGTGCGGTGGGTCCCACCTTCCTCCTGATGGATGATAACGCACGACCTCACCGAGTTGCCATCGTGGAGGAGTACCTTGAAACAGAAGATATCAGGCGAATACGGTGGCCTGCCTGTTCTCCAGACCTAAACCCCATCGATCACGTCTGGGATGCACTGGGTCGACTTTCCGCTGCACGTCTTCAAATCCCTACGACACTTCAAGAGCTCCGACAATCACTGGTGCAAGACTGGGAGGCTATACCCCAGCATCTGTTCGACTACCTGATCCAGAGTATGCCAACCCTTTTGCGGCCTGTGAACGTGTGCATGGTAATCACATCTAATATTGATGTCGGGCTACATGCGCAGGAAACAGCGGCGTTTTGTAGCACATGTGTTTCGGGACGGTTTTCTCAACTTATCACCAATACCGTGGACTTACAGATCTGTGTCGTGTGTGTTGCCTATATGCCTATGCTATTAGCGTCAGTTTTGTGTAGTGCCACGTTGCAATTATCCTTAATTTATGAGCATGAGTGTAGTTAATGTGTCATTACGGTCAGGGGTACTGGTCTCTCAGAAAGACTGGGAACCACTGGCCTAGCAGAGAGAGCAGCTCGGTCTGACGTGTAACGCCTCCCTCGCTCTCACCACCACGCACCGTGTCGCCTGCGCTGCCGGCCGACGTGCAGTGTCCGCGCCGGTTGCTGCGGCTGCGGCCTGGCGGCTTTCACGCTGCGAGAGCTCCTGCCAAGCGCCCGCCGCGCCTCGCCACCTGTGTCCTCTCCTGCGACACACAAGCACAGCACGCTCATTCACTGCGATAACTCTCTCCAGATACTTACACAACTCCGCTGTCGCACGTACAAACACAGACACATTCTCCAAAACTGACGGGCAGAGACCGAAGCTGTGAGAAAGCGCAGGTTAAGTCTTACAAAAAAGTATAAGGAGCAGCCGGTCACCGATAAACTGAATAGGTATATGTCTGGCCTTTTTCAGGGGGAATTATTATTCGTTAAGTTATGAAAGTCTACTTGTTAGAAGAATGAGATTTTCACTGTACAACGGAGTGTGCGCTGATATGAAACTTCCTGGCAGATTAAAACTGTGTGCCAGACCGAAAGCCGGCCGCGGTGGTCTCGCGGTTCTAGGCGCGCAGTCCGGAACCGTGCGACTGCTACGGTCGCAGGTTCGAATCCTGCCTCGGGCATGGATGTGTGTGATGTCCTTAGGTTAGTTAGGTTTAAGTAGTTCTAAGTTCTAGGGGACTGATGACCACAGCTGTTAAGTCCCATAGTGCTCAGAGCCATTTTTGCCAGACCGAGACTCGAACTCGGGACCTTTGCCAGCCAGAGGCAAAGGTCCCGAGTTTGAGTCTCGGTCCGGCACACACTTTTAACCTACTTGTTAGAAGTTTGTTGCTTGTGTGTAGCCTACACTGCCAGGAAAAAAAAATTAGTACACCCTTTTAAAGGTTACCAGTTTACTCAATACTTATTATTGCAACAGTGCATACAGAGTACATGAAATGTTTACATTTTTAGATCGATAACACAAGCGGTTCTGAGGTACCACATATTGAGCCATGTTGAAAACCTCTAACTAGTTCGCTGACTCTGTCATCCAGTCTATCGTACAGATAGCGAGTACTATCCTGGGATACGAGGGTGAGTCAAATGAAAACCTTAAATATTTTTTTAAATATTATTTATTGTGCAGAAATGGTTCAAAGCTGTATCACTTTTCAACATAATCTCCCCCACGCTCAATGCAAGTCCTCCAGCGCTTACAAAGTGTATACATTCCTTTAGAAAAAAATTCTTTTGGTAGTCCGCGCAACCATTCATGCACCGCGTGGCGTACCTCTTCATCAGAACGGAACTTCTTTCCTCCCACTGCATCTTTGAGTGGTCCAAACATATGGAAATCACTTGGTGACGACGAATGGCGCCATTCCTTGCTCGCTCTCTTCGTTTCCGATTGGTGGAAGTGAACCCAGGTTTCGTCCCCAGTAACGATTCTTGCAAGGAACTATCACCTTCTCGTTCAAAGCGCCGAAGAAGTTCTTCACAAGCATCAACACGTCGTTCTCTCATTTCAGGAGTCAGCTGCCGTGGCACACTTTGTGCCACTTGCAGACACTTTGTGAAACTGGAACACATCATGCACAACGTGGTGTGCTGACCCATGACTAATCTGTAAACATGCTGCAATGTCATTCAGTGTCACTCGGCGATTTTCCTTCACTATGGCTTCAACTGCTGCAATGTTCTGTGGAGTCACAACTCGTTGTGCCTGACCTGGACGAGGAGTATCTTCCACTGAAGTCACACCATTTGCGAACTTCCTACTCCATTCGTAGACTTGCTGCTGTGACAAACATGCATTACCGTACTGAACCTTCATTCGTCGATGAATTTCAATAGGTTTCACACCTTCACTACGCAAAAACCGAATAACAGAACGCTGTTCTTCCCTGGTGCAAGTCGCAAGTGGGGCGGTCATCTTTATACTGATACTGCGACGGTATGTGTGCATCTGCACTGTGCTGCCACCTACAGACCATTCTGCACGCTATTTGTAGCACGCTTACCAACTTACAGGATAACGGCGCAGAATTTTGATTTGTTATTACAAATTTAAGATTTTCATTTGACTCACCCCCGTACGTTATGCCACGCCTGCTCGACCTGTTCATGTAGTTCTGTAAGACTTGGTTGGTTGACGTGTCACACGACTTACTTCTCGATGTATCATGTCTCGCAAGTGCTCGATTGGAGACAAGTCCGTAGATCGTGCTGGCCAGAGAAGTTACTGCACGTGTTTCAGAGCACATCGAGTTTCACGGGGCAGTGTGTAGAAGATCATTATTCTGTTGGAACAGCGCATTATCTTCCCTTTGTAAGAACGGCAAAAGAACGCATCTAGCCGACCGGTGTGGCCAAGCGGTTCTAAGCGCTTCAGTCTGGCACCGCGATACCGCTACGGTCGCAGGTTCGAATCCTGCCTCGGGCATGGATGTGTGTGATGTCGTTAGGTTAGTTAGGTTTAAGTAGTTCTAAGTATAGGGGACTGATGACCTGAGATGTTAAGTCCCATAGTGCTCAGAGCCATTTGAACCATTTCAGCGCATCTAAAACATTCTTTGCGTATTGAACGCTGGCTAGCGTCCCCTCCAGAAACAGTAAAGGTAAACAAGACTCTTAGATTATCGCACTCCAGACCATAAGGCCAACGGTGGGGCCGGTGCGTCTTGGACGAATGCACTCTACGAGACAGTGCTCACTAAGTATACGTCATGCGAGCACACGACCATCACTTGAGTGAAGGAAGGCTCTTCTTTCATCACTGAAGACCACAGTGCGGCATTCCATTTTCCAAATGATCCTCTGATGGCACCAGTCGAGCAGTGTACGTCCACACTGGCCTGGCGAGTGAGTGGAAGATGGGCTAGAGGTGTGCATGCCCGTAGTCCCGTCTGGGTTCACAAGCCCTCTTATCTGTGCTGTGGTAGCTGTTCAATCTGTCACTGCTGCCCTTACAATACAACGATCCTGGCGGGCGTCTGTCCTGCGTGGGCGTCCAGAGCCTCTTCTATGGGTGTGAAAATGTTCAAATGGCCACTGGTACAAGCATCGTCGTACAAGCGATGCAGCACGTCCATCATGTGTGGCAATTCTCGGAAATGACCATCTCCCACTCGCACAGCCATAATTTGACCTCTTTCAACTCGCTCAGTTGACTGTAGAAAGCACGAGTGCATCTCCGTAACACTGTTTCCTGCTTGCTTCACAAATTTGTATCACACTGAGCTTTCTGGCTGTGAACATTCCGTATTCAAATGTAGACACAGGTGGCGCTCTGGTAGCTATGCCTCTACGCTATCTGTTGACGGTCGGCGTTGAAACCATTATCAGTATGTCTGGAGGTGGAATATGCCGTCATCGAATCAAAATCGACGTTGTCTTTCCAGGTGTACTAATGTTTCTTTTTCAGCAGTGTATTTAATATTTTTAAACAGATTACTTATTTATTCTTACAGACTACTTATTGTTTCTTAAAACAGAAATATCAACAAACAGCACGTTTCTTCTTTTTCTTGTAAGCAGGGTCGGCAAGGATTAATGGATTCGGTATGGCTAATTTAAGGGGTGGCAGGATGCCTTCCTGTATGGATTTAGCATGGTTAATTTAAGGCATGGCTAGATGCCCTTCCTCTCGTACTCCTGTAACCCCCCCCCCCCCCCCCCCCCGTCCTACGTCCACCGTCCCCGAACCAGATTTATGTACCCCAACTGACTCCCCGTGTAGTTTATTCATGTGAAAGTGAGCATAAGTTTGCTAAATCATTGCGAATCGCGTAACGGAGATGGTTCAAATGGCTCTGAGCACTATGGGACTTAACTTCTCAGGTCATCAGTCCCCAATAACTTAGAACTACTTAAACCTAACTAACCTAAAGACATCACACACATCCATGCCCGAGGCAGGATTCGAACCTGCGACCGTAGCGGTCGCGCGGTTCCAGACTGTAGCGCCTAGAACCGCTTGGCCACACCGGCCGGCGCGTAACGGAGACTAACGTTGGGTACCAGTCTGGTATTCATCTAGTGGGATGTGGGAAACCGCCTAAAAACAACATCCAGGGTGGCCAGCACACCCACCCTCGTTGTCAATCCGCGGTGTGGAGTCGATCCGGGATCTGTACCCTGCCCGTCACGGAAGCGGGGCTTTAACATCCACGGCTATCCAGACAAGTTTAAAAAATATTTATCAGTTTTCGCAAGAGTGTATCTTCTACACGAATGAAGATAGAAATTTGGGATGAATTTCAGCTTATGCATCGAACAAAAAAAAATATCTTGGTGCCACTTCTGTGTTACTGATCATGTGATTGCCCGTAAGGGGTCTCTTTGGTGGGGTTAGCTTGTTAGCTCGTTCACTATGCAGCGTACATCGGATAGAGATAGCACACAAACAAGAGGCAGATTGCGTTCTCCATGAATTAGAACTGCGCAGTGTGATGTCAGAACATCTGTTAACAATGAGCTACCTCAGAACTGGATCGGCAGTATGGGGCCAGGACATCTCGTATTACAATATACGGCTTCGAGAAAGCCGACGTTATGGTATGTGTGTTTTTTAAAATTTTCATATGTTGGTGAAACACTCGCTTTTCAATAACTGTGGGAAGAAGCTATCATCTGGATGTTCGTCGTGTGTCCTGCAGTGGGCACGCAAAACGTTTGTGAAACGCAAACGAAAACTTTGATCTTAAACAACATTGTAAAAGGTACACCAAGCTTGTACGCGCATGCGCGTCAATATATGTCCTTCTAGAATCGGATAGTTCTTTTGAAGATAAAAACCTAACTAAGTTAAAATTTACCCCAAGTCCCTACCTTAATTCGTGTAGAAAGTACCGTCTTGTGAAACTGGATTAATCTTTATGAAAAACCCTGTGTTTCATATTACTTTCTACTATCCGTGACGCTGACTTCATGGGTGTCGAGTGAGAAGCTTTCTTGGCAAGATGTTTTAAGTTTGTGAGATAGTTCCTATGTTTACGTTTTTTCAAGAATAAACATGTAAACAGTGAGGCCCATACAGCATGTATACTCCCACTCAGTTTTCTGCGCTAATAAGAGGTAAACTACGTCAGAACAGGCCGTGGAAGGCCCAACGGTACCGATCGGCCGTCGAGTCATCCTCAGCCCACAGGCGTCGCTGGATGCGGATATGGAGGGGCATGTGGTCAGCACACCCCTCTCCTTGCCGTATGTCAGTTTACGAGACCGGAGCCGCTACTTCTCATTCAAGTAGCTCCTCAGTTTGCCTCACAAGGGCTGAGTGCACCCCGCTTGCCAACAGCGCTCGGCAGACCGGATGGTCACCCATCAAAGTGCTAGCCCAGCCCGACAGCGCTTAACTTCGGTGATCTGACGGGATGCAGTGTTACCACTGCGGCAAGGCCGTTGGCATTCTGCGCTAATGATTTGTTAAAATTACTCCGTCAGGAAGTTGACAAGTGTTACCAAAAGTTGCTACGCACTTACTTTTCCAATCTCACTATAGTTTAGAGAATCTGACTGTGATAGAGCTACTTACGTATTAAGATAAGTCATCAAAATTCTTTTCGATTAAGATCGACGTTTGTATAGTTCATAATACCATCTTCTTCCTTGACACAGTCTAAAGAATGAAATATTTGCTGTGATACAGTTTTGCATTGAATGAAACGCGAGATTAGTTCGATTTAACCCGGACTACAAGATTGAAGTTGAGTAAATAGAAAACTTCTACTTATTGCAAATTGTTACCTCACTCCATTGCGCTTGCACGTAGTACTGCTTGCTGTCGCTCTGTGCGAACTTGGCGATAGTGTAATGGGAGGATTTGTTCTACTCCGTTGCATTACGAGTAAGCTCTGCACCGAAGGAGTTCTCGCTAAACTATCGCTACCTGCCGTGATTTTGTAAATTACTTGGCAAATATTTCGCTAATTAAACAGCCATTGACTGCCGTATGCTGCACTCAGCCACGTTTAATACTCGTTCCTGAACTTCTCAGTATACTTTTCAGCATCCAGGTCCAGTATTCATTCCTTACGTGGTATAACGATCTCGTTAAACTTGAACGGGGCCTGTTTTATTTAACAGTCCTACTTTCACTCAGATTAATTTTATTAAGAGTTTCATATTACTCTTGTGTCATTTATGATTTTCTTCCTCGGTATCGGTAATTGACAATCGCTAATTGCAGTGATCTGAATCATCAGCGGTATCAAAAGATTAACATTATTTGGAAAAATTCGATGAATTTGCTACTGGAGGCTTCATTCTGCGTGTGGAAGTGACTTCCGGCCGCGGTGAGAGGCGGTGGCCGGGCCCTCACGCTGTAGGTGTTTGCAGGCGGCGCTTCTGTTGTAATACCCGCAGGGAGAGGAAGCGCAGACTGCTGTCGAAGAATTCTGGACTCTGGAGCGACTGTGGAGAATAGCCAAGGCACGACCACGCCAGGACTGGAGCCTACCCGATGTCGTAGAGGCTGGCTTCTTTCAAAGGGGCGCTCGGATCGCGAGCCATTAACTGGAACACACTTGCTAAACAGCAGCGGTTATTGCTGTGGGACCGACGGTACTAAAAGCTTTTGATGTTGACTGGAACTCTGGCGAGTACTAAGTCGAAACAGGTTTCCTGTTGGATTCCGTTTCATTCAAGTTGGTCAGTTTAGTCTCAAATGGTTTTTAATCTTGAGAGGTAGCAGTTTTCACGTTATCCGTTTCTAATTTTTGGTGGAAAATATTAGGCATTTTTGCTCTTTTTCCCTTACTTGACAACTTAATAGATACACAGAGGCAGATTTTTTTCCACCGATTTTAAATTCTGGAGATTGATCGATGATAAGATACGGAACAGGAAAGGTCTAATGAATGTGTAGTTTCATGATAGAGACCATTTATTCAATCATACTTTGTTACAGAGACTGCTGTCTAATACGCGCTGTACCATGCAGTCACAGTTACAGTATGCATACTTTCCTCCTAGAGTGTGGTACTGTTCCTCATGCGTCATGCCCTAGCTCTCTCTCCTGCCACAGTAATTGGTAATGTTGTGTCCGATTCACTTCTCTTGCTGGCTCGCCGTGTAGCGGATGTCATACAGTGTTGTACACAATGGCTCCGTATTCGAATCGAGAGCTTGCCGACATGGTGTTTACTTAAGGAAAGGTAAATGACAACGGCCGGCAGGCAGCAAGGTTGTATCAGGGGACCTATACCCGCCGACAACAACCGCAGCATCCAGTATTTGCAACAGCGTTTCGCTGCTTGCCTAGGACAGGGTCATTTCAGGAAGTGGGAAATCATGAAGGACGTACCCGATATGTTCGGACACCAGACTTTGAGGAAAATGTGATTAACGATGTGGAAGAAGACCGCTGCGTCAGTACCAGACAGTTGGTCCGCCAGTGCAGGGTAAGACAGACGACCGTGTGGAACGTTCTCCATGACAGTTGTTACTACCCTTATCACTTACAGCGGGTGCAGGGCTTACTAGGGACAGACTTTCCACATAGGGAGCAGTTTTTTCATTGGTTTCTTCACCAGGCAATCACGATTCCGAAATTTATGTCATCCATCCGAGTCACAGGTGTGACCACCTATACGCGGAGTCGTATCTTCAACTATCATAACAGTCACCTGTAGGAGAGTATGCAGTACGCCATGATATGATGACAGCGAATCATCAGCATCGGTGCAGCCGCAATATGTGGGCCGAGGTAATTGGCGATCGCATCTTGTGACCAGTCTTCCTTCCATATCCCCTAACAGGCAGGAATTATTGGTGTTTCCTGCGGGTGACTTTGCCCCTCCTGCTGGAAGCAGTGCCATTGATGATGCGAAGGGTTATTTGGTTGCTCCACGATTGTGCTCCAGCCCACTTCGCCGTTAAAGTCCGCACACGTCTCAATAGCGTCTTCCCGGGCGATAAATCAGACATGGTGGTCCAGTTGCATGGCCTGCTCGTTCACCGGATCTCAACCCGTGCGATTTCTGGTTATGGGGCCATCTCAAAAAACAATCGTGTATCCAGAGCACATTCCACATTTGGAGACACTGGAGCAGCATTTCATGCTGCTTTTGACACTGTTCGAATGCAGCCTGACCGATGTGAACGTGTGAGACAGAACATGCTGCGGCGCTTACACGCATGTGTTGAGGCACATGGAAACCATTACACACTGTAACTGTGCCTGCATGGTACAGCGCGTATTACACTGCAGTCTCTGTAACAATGTATGATTGAATAAATGATCTATAGCATGGAAACCATGCATTTACGGCATAAGTTCATTAGACCTTTCTTGTTCCGGATCCCCTCATCGATGAATCCCTAGAGTTTGTACACCGTGGAAAAAAATCATCCTGTATATATCTGGTATTCTTTTATCTTTTTTTTCCTTCTTTTGTCAAGGTTAGTTTGTAAGATAGGATATTTTTCTCTGGAGCAACCGTGGTAAGTTTCTGTCATGTATCACCTGTTATCTCAGTCTATAGTTTCAGGACAAGAATAGGTAATTGGTACACTACAGTGACCATTTACCACATTGACCCCGATTCCAGCCAAGGTTTTCGGGACGTTTCTGTAGGTTATAAGGAAAATGTCAGACTTCTTAATCCCCTTGTGATTATACCCAATTCGAAATCATCTGCTCCAGTAAGGGCTCGCCTGTTATTTGTCTAAAAAGAAGAGCAGCCTTATAATGGGCCGAAGTTCAAATATTGTACCTCATAGAGAATGGAAAGTACAAGAAAAGATATTTTCGAAATACCAGATCATCTTTTCAAATCAACCAAAATGTGATCAAAACTGCGAATTCTACAGTTTGTTTAGCCCCCAAAATACTGTTATACTCTAATGGTCAAAGTGACCCCTTTTCACAAGAACCATTTCAGCAACATAGCAGCGCAGAGAGCTGCTCCAGGTGCGGCGACTGACAGTTCCTACATCGACAGTGGTGCAGTTACGTCCCATGTGAGTATCGAGCGAGCCCAAAAGGCCCAGAAAGCGATAAATCCACGCCACGAGCGAGAATTCTTGATTCCACACTGTAAAGAATAGGCGAATCGTATTGTTACTTCTTTCTTCATGCACATTGCGTGATGTTGCAGACTTTCCAATCAGGTTGCACGAAACTATTTACTGCAAGGAGAAGGCCAAACCTCTGTTTATGACTCACAAGGGAATGGTCCCTGTCATAGTTAACCTCATTTAAAATCCACATGTCAGGATTCAGGGTTAAAAAGGGAATCTAACATAAGTTTTTTGATGCTTCTTTTAATTTGTGGAATGTGCTTCGAAACACAACTGTCTGGCTCCAGTCACAGTTTAAAAAAATGTATTCTGTGCATTCATTCTCGCCTCCCAGGTGATGGGGAACCAGGCGAATGTCTGTTCAGCCGAAGCCATAAGCAGAAAACACTCGTGAAGATTATGTGATGTGCTAAATGGTGTTTAAACTTTCAAACGACCATTTAAATAATGCAGTCATGCTGTTAGAAGTGACTGAAACACTTTATATTCCAAGCTGTGGATCCATCGACGAAGAGAAGACTGAAGAAAGTTACAATCATGAACAAGTTTCTAGTAGTAATGCCACATTTAATAGCCGGCCGAATTGGCCGAGCGGTTCTAGGCGTTACAGTCTGGAAACGTGCGACCGCTACGGTCGCAGGTTCGAATCCTGCCCCGGGAATGGATGTGTGTGATGTCCTTAGGTTAGTTAGGTTTAAGTAGTTCTAAGTTATAGGGGACTGATGACCTCAGAAGTTAAATCCCATAGTGCTCAGAGCCATTTGAACCATTTTTTGAACCACATTTAATAATTGTCATTCTTCTGCGGAAGACACGCCAGAGACTAAAATTACTTAAACAGACCAAGAAAATGTGAACGAATGTGGTTAGAAACACCTACCTGTGAGTGTTGTTCAAAACAAGCTTCGCTTTCTCTGTTCCGCACGTGGATAGTACGAGAGTTGTAACTTTAATAGTGGCAACTATTTTTTTGCAGCTCGTGCAAAATAGATACGTGTTTCAAAGTTTTACTGACCTTCAAAGTAGTCACCAGCATTGTGTATAACCCGTTGTCAGCGATGTGGAAGTCGTAGGATACTCTTAACAGTGCCAGTTGTGTTGACAGTTCGTGCGGCGCGGTCTATTGCCCGACGAATTTGTAGCAGATCTGAAACGAATGCCGTGAAGTGTTTCCTTCATTTTAGAAATCGAGTTGAAGTCACGAGGGCTTAAGTCAGAGGAGTGCAGTAGGTGGTATAGCACTTAGCATCCCCATCAGTCAAACAAATCAGTAACAGCTTGCACTGTACGTGCATGAGCATTGTCCTGCAAAATGATGGTCAGATCCTGCAGAAAGTGTCATCACTTCTCTCTCTATGCTGTTCATTTTTGGAGCACAACCTACGACCAACTTAGAGACAGAAGTGATGACACTTTCTGCAGGACCTGACCATCATTTTGTAGGACAATGCTCAAGCACGTACAGTGCAAGCTGTTACTGATTTGTTTGACTGATGGGGCTGCTAAGTGCTATACCACCCACTACACTTACCTGACTTAAGCTCTTGTAAGTTCAACTCGATTTCTAAACTGAAGGAGCCGGCCGGAGAGGCCGTGCGGTTCTAGGCGCTACAGTCTGGAGCCGAGCGACCGCTACGGTCGCAGGTTCGAGTCCTGCCTCGGGCATGGATGTGTGTGATGTCCTTAGGTTAGTTAGGTTTAATTAGTTCTAAGTTCTAGGCGACTGATGACCTCAGAAGTTAAGTCGCATAGTGCTCAGAGCCATTTGAACCATTTTGAACTAAACTGAAGGACACACTTCACGGCATTCGCTTCAGAACTGCTACAAATTCGCTAGACAATAGACAGCGCCGCTCGAACTGTAAACACAACTGTCACTGCTAAGAGGATCGTACGACTTCCACATCGCTGGCAACGGGTTCTGCACAATGCTGGTGACTACTTAGAAGGTCAGTGAAACTTTGAAACGCGTATCTATTTTGTACGAGCTGTAAATAAATAGTTGCCACTATTAAAGTTCCAACCCTTGTATAGGACTATGTGGGAAAACGAAGATGCAGAAACGTAAGAATAGATTCTATTTAATGGCGCGTCTTTCCGAACTTTTCCCAAATCCAAACAAAGGTCTTTTAGTTTCAGTGATGCGCTACTAGGCTTTAGATATTGCTTACGTTAGAGACGTAAAACAATTTACTTCTTCTCATAACTGGATTACTTGATTAAAAACATTCGCGTAATACTACGCGAACAAAAAATAAGAAAATCTGTATCGTTAAGCAGATCTGGAAGTGAAGTGATTCAAACTGATCGATGATTGCATTATATATGTGACTGTAGGCTTTCCCGGCGTAAACTGTTTATGAAGGTTTCTCGGATCTCCAGGCGGGTGGTAACGTTGATATCCCGCGACGTTTCGGGAGGTGTCATACTACCCATCTTCTGAAAGTCTTCGCCAGAAAATGGGTAGTATGACACTTCCCGAAGCGTCGCGAGATTTCAACGCTACCACCCGGCTGGAGGCCCGAGAAACCTTCATAAACAGATTTCATTATAAACACAAAGCAACCTACCATCTACAATACGCATCAATCAAATTTGGAAAAAGAAATACGAGCTAAACTTTGCTTTTGTTCGAAGAGGAATAACGTTCCGATGCGATTGCGCCATCCACAACTGCATTCACACATACCTAAACAATAATACCCATAATCAGTCTGAGTAATTCATTCTTATCTGTGCAATATGTCTGTATTTAAGAATCGAGCGGAAATTTTTGACCACGTATGAAAATATCAATGTACTACACAGAATAACTGGCGGTTGAATCATCGAAGTTTGGAAAAGTGGTAAATTAAGATATTATCCTTTTTCTGTGTCACGCTCTCTTCTGTTTTGTTGGAGAAAATCCTTTTTCCTTCTAGATTCTTGGTCAGGTTATAAAAGTTCTGAATTATTATGTGCGGCATTTCGAACTCAGCTTGACAAAAAAGTTGAGATACTTTATGACGAATGTACTGATCGTTAGACACACAATTTTTTCCGTCAGTGGAAAAGATCTTAAAGAATGTTAACAGAGAAAATTTTCTTGGATAGAACAGTGTAGTTTCCAGTCTAGGATCCTGGTAATGTTCTCAAGTTGTAATCAGTAGTACATTATAAGCTTTCCTCTCCTTGGTTTCAGAATCAAATATACTCAGATTTATCCATAGCTATGGGCCAATTGTGGCCAAACACGACTGCGTCTGTCTCCAACTCACTGGGCTATTAAATTTCGTCATTAACTGTATACCTATTGTGCACGAAAATATAAATTTCAATCACTGCATCAATATTTCATATTTTTCCAATAGTTTACAAAGAATAAAATTATGACCGACATACTTCAAACTTCGTACTTGTATTTATTCGTGTGTTTTCCATTCCTGTTTGGAAGGAACATCATGGATAAACTGTGACTTATAATCTTCTGTCCATATTGGATTATCTGAAGTTTGCTTTCAGTTTGTGATTTAGCGCTGGCCTCAGAAGCCAACAGAAGCGGTGACAGGAGAACGATGCGTCGCGTAGCGATATAATTCAGGGTTCTACACCACGCAGTTTCAACCGCGGAAACCGCGGGAAAAGGATCAAATTTCATAGGTTTTTTTTTCATTTATTTCCAGTTCCTGTATGAAGCTGAAATTTAGCATGCGGATTTTAACAGACTTTAAGTACGAGTGGGAAACTGTCAGGGCAGGTTTCGACATGACAAGCGTGACCATTCCCTTGCCAGACGGTTGCCATTTTTCAGCAAATGTCAATGTAACCGTGTCGCACATGCATTGACAATGCGCTGACACATGTTGTTAGGCGTTGTCGGTAGATCACGATAGCAAATATCCTTCAACGTTCCCCACAGAAAGAAATCCGGGGACGTCAGATCCGGTGAACGTGCGGGCCATGGTATGGTGCTTCGACGACCAATCCACCTGCCATGAAATATGCTATTCAATACCGCTTCAACCGCACGCGAGCTGTGTGCCGTACGTCCATCATGCTGGAAGTACATCGCCATTCTGTCATGCAGTGAAACATCTTGTAGTAACATCGGTAGAACATTTAAAAAATGGTTCAAATGGCTCTGAGCACTATGGGACTTAACAACTATGGTCATCAGTCCCCTATAACTTAGAACTACTTAAACCTAACTAACCTAAGGACATCACCCAACACCCAGGCATCACGAGGCAGAGAAAATCCCTGACCCCGCCGGGAATCGAACCCGTAGAACATTACGTAGGAAATCAGCATACATTGCACCATTTAGATTGCCATCGGTAAAATGGGGACCAATTATCCTTCCTCCCATAATGCTGCACCACACATTAACCCGCCAAGGTCGCTGATGTTCCACTTGTCGCAGCCATCGTGGATTTTCCGTCATCGTCTCGTAATTTCTATTGTGCCCAGTGGCAGAACTGTACACGACGTTCAAAGTTGTCGCCATGCAATTCCTGGTGCATAGAAATATGGTACGGGTGCAATCGATGTTGATGTATCATTCTCAACACCGACGTTCTTGAGATTCCCGATTCTCGCGCAATTTGTCTGCTACTGATGTGCGGATTAGCCGCGACTGCAGATAAAACACCTACTTGGGCATCATCATTTGTTGCAGGTCGTGGTTGACGTTTCACATGTGGCTGAGTACTTCCTGTTTCCTTAAATAACGTAACTATCCGGCGATCGGTCCGGACACTTGGATGATGTCGTCCAGGATACCGAGCAGCAAACATAGCACACGCCCGTTGAGCATTTTGATCACAATAGCCATACATCAACACGATATCGACCTTTTCCGCAATTGGTAAACGGTCCGTTTTAACACGGGTAATGTATCACGAAGCAAATACCGTCCGCACTGGCGGCATGTTACGTGCTACCACATACTTATACGTGGCGTGCGTTGCGATTCAGTAGACAGAATGCGTCCACTTTCCTTGACTACTCATTGACACGTTGTTTTTCTTCCAGGACAAATCGTTCAGAAAATAAAGGAAAAAATTAACATATTAACGAAACACGACGGAACTGAGGATCTGGACGCGTTTTTCTCCCACAGATGTAGCACATGACACATCAAAGTACTAATTTCTACTAGGCAGCGCAGAGAAGACATGGAAAGAAAAATTTATTTCGTCGTAGAGTACGTGCATTCGTATAAAAACTTTTGAAGCACACGTTGCCGACAGTGGTTGAGTGTATAGATACATGTCACGTTAAGCTGGAGTTGTAAACACAAGGAGCGGCATGGCCAACTAAGAATGCTGTTTACAGCGCGGACAAGCTGTCAAGTCTTGGTGCACTTTTCCCCTGGCTTATACAGGCGGACAGGAATCACTCAAAGGTTCACACTCCTCATTCTTGTGAACTGCAGCTGCATTTCCATTCTTTTACATAGCAACATGTGAAAAACAATTACGTGCTTGTAGTTCAATAACTATGTATTCGCCGCGCGGGGTAGCCGCGCGGTCAGGGGCGCCTTGTCACGGTTCGCGCGGCTCCCCCTGTCGGAGGTTCGAGTCCTCCGGTGGTGTATGGGTGTGTGTGTGTTGTCCTTAGCGTAGGATAGTTTAACTTAGGTTAAGTAGTGTGTAAGCCTAGCAGTTTGGTCACATAGGAACTTACCACAAATTAGATTAAACCTATGATTAAATTGTGTCCTCATTTGTGACTCACTCTGAATCTGCTGGTGAACGAGAAAGGAAGTCTTCGCATTCGTAATGTGTATCGGTGCTTAAGCTGCTTGTGTGGTTAGAACTGAACAAGGACTGTCCCAAAAGGTAAATACATAGAATTAGAATTGTTTCATTCAGAAAAGTGACTACACAATAAAGTGATATTCAATGACAGACACTTTGTAACGTCACTATGCATCTGCAAGCAAGCAAAGGTGACTGGTTGTCATCAAACTCTAATCCACACGTGAAACACATTCCTGCGTACCCACGCATTCGAAATAGTTTTCGCTCTCCAAATGAGTAGAAAAAACGTTTAACAGTAAAACAGCTACATGGCTACTGCTTCCAGACAGTTCTGCCTGGAAAACTGGACACAAAAATCAGTATCATACTAACGCACTTGTTGTCTTTGCCAACTTGAAAGGTAAGTCCTTACAACACGAGCAAAGCAGTCACCTTGCGCAGAAATGTCACCGGCAGTATCACTGGAGTCTCCAACTGGTTCCTGCTCTCCGGCAGACGAGTCTTCTCCAACGGCGCCCACCTGCAAGCAGACGGAAATCACAATGAGACTGCGTTATATTGTGAAGTTGCTGCTGTCATTGTACGTGATTGCAAGGTGAGCTTCATTCTGTGATACATAAAGAGGAAAAGCATATGCAAATTACCCATTTACGATGGTACTATGGTAAGCACAAACAAACTAGATGAACGCATTGTGTCTGTTCTTTCGGACATGTCTGAAAGGTCAGCCACCAGGCGGAATCTGCAACTGTGATACATCGTATGTAAATTGAAGGTGGAGTGGGGAGGGGGGGGGGGGCAGGAGAAAGGAAAGGGAAGGAATTACTGACATCAGCTGCATAGGGGCGTTATGGGGAATCAGTGGCGACGAGTGAAAATGTGTGCTGACCCAGGATCTCCTGTTTACTAGACAGGTGCGTTAACTACTGCGCCATCTGGGACACAGTGTTACCGCAACTGTAAGAACTGTCTTCATGCCTCACACGTGACCCACGTACCCACCAAACGCCACCTAGCCACAGGTCCTGTCCATTTCCTTCATGCTCGCTACTCTGAGATTCCCGCAGGAGGTCGGATGCACAGTCGTGGACAAAATGAGCGAGACCCCTCGCCTTTTCGTTATGCTGCTCCGCACAGCTTTAAAGTCTGCTACACAGCATAACAGGCAAGGCGACGAAGTGCTACCAACATACTACGAACAGGCAAAACAACACGTAAATATAAGATATAAATGAAAGAAGAAACTAATTAGTGTGAACTGTACTAATAAAAATTAATTTCAGCTTATCGAGATAACACAACTGTTTTAGTAAAACAAAGTACCCCAGATCGTTACGAATTAGGAAAATATTATGCGCACTCGGCCGCGAAACGGTCTGTGTCAACGTTCAGACCAGTAGTACTGGATTACCGTTGCTGACCTACCATGAAAATGTGGAAATATAGCAATGCATGAAGATTCATAACGAGATTCAGCTAAAAATCATTCAGTGTCACACTTAAGTCCATTCAATTATTCACTATAGCGGAAAAAATAGGCAGTAACAAGTATGAAATTCTACAAGAGTTTCATATTGACATCCACAGGGCGCTTGTACAGAATAAAGGTAGCAATAAAACGTATTGGAGGCGCGAGAATTTCTTAAAATTGCTTTACTGATAGTCTATCTGCCTCCATCGAGATTAGAATCTAAAACAAGCCAGACTTTTTTGCGTCTAAGGATTCAGTTGAAGAGGTGGCTCAGCTGGTAAAAGGTATCTACACTATAGCAACAGCGCATTGAAAACTTTGACCGTCGTTTTCTCAGAAGCAGTCGAGTGTTTGCAGATTAGCCGAGACACGTGTTCGCTTGTTTTTGTCCCCTCTTTCACTGAGCGAAGCTTCAGCAACATCGGGGTATGACACTTGGTGGGGCCCCTCGTAAGTGGCGTGCGTTGCGATTCAGTAGACAGAATGCGTCCACTTTCCTTGACTACTCATTGGCACGTTTGGAAACTTTCGTTCTAGTAGTGGCAGTTTGCATTAGAAGGGTTGGTTTTTCTGATAACGATCTACTAATTGACTTTGCTCCTAATTTACGTAACGGTGTAGTAGACCTGCTGCAACGACTTGAACCGGAAATGTTTGTTTATTTGGATAGTCCGCGTCTTAGTTGCCATATTTCGCTATAATATTTTCCTTTGTTTCAAAACGGCAAGTTTAGACGACCACTGCAACTTGGTGACATCAGTAACAATTTAATACTTTGAAACAGTTACGTGTGGTGCCGGCCGGAGTGGCCGTGCGGTTCTGGGCGCTACAGTCTGGAGCCGAGCGACCGCTACGGTCGCAGGTTCGAATCCTGCCTCGGGCATGGATGTGTGTGATGTCCTTAGGTTAGTTAGGTTTAATTAGTTCTAAGTTCTAGGCGACTGATGACCTCAGAAGTTAAGTCGCCTAGTGCTCAGAGCCATTTGAGCCAGTTACGTGTGGTGTACGAGGAGTGTACTCTGTTGAATGAGGAATACATTAAACACAGAAGCTGCGTCCAGTAACAATAATTAGCTTTCTGTTACATGACAAAACACAAGTCGAAATACCGTCTATTTATCTCAGTACCCAGTAAAACTTAAACTGGAATTATCGCAAACGTACTTTTGTGTGGAAGGCAAACAAAAGACTGAGTTTTATTGGCCGCACGCTTAGAATACCCAACAGGTCTAGTGAAACTGCCTACACTACGTTTGTCCGTCCACTGCTATAGTTTTCCCGCGCGGTATAGGATCCTTGATAGACATGATTGACGGTGCACACCAAAAACGTCCAAGGAAGGGTAGCACGATTTGCAATGTCACGAAATAGGGGAGAGGGAGTCCCAGATTTGATAAGCGAGTTGGGGTGACATTCATGAAAACAAAAGCGTTTTTCGTTGCCGCGAGATCTTTGCACGACATTTCAATCACCAACATGTGTTCTGAATGCCAAAACATTATTTCCTCGGGAACTTAACACAGGAAGAAATGACCATAGTAATAATGTAATTCAGGGCTAGTAAGAAAAGATTTAAGTGGTCCTTTTTCCCGCACGCTATTAAAGAGTGCGACGGTAGAGAAATAGTCCGAAGGTGGTTCGATGAACCCTCTGCCAGGCACATAAGTCTGGATTGCAAAGAAATCCTGTAGATGCAACAACGAAATTATGTTGTAACTGCGACATGCGAGTTACATTTGATTTGAGCATCGAAGTTATTTGCTGTTTATTCGTTTTTTGTTCATTATTTTCAGCCATAGACAAACACCTACGTGCGTTAAATTGACACTGAAATAAAGTGTCATGCATGGACCAACAACAATAAATTAATTACTACTTGTTGTGGCACTGCAGTATCTGCCAGCGTCTTCAGGAGTGGATATTGCAAACGACGTTCCTAGGGTGTTTATAAGTGGATATTGCAGACGACTTCGAATAAATTTGAATGTAGCTTCGTAAAAGTTTCGTTATCAAACTATCTGAGTTGCTGGCGAATACAATGTATCCTCACTAGACAGTATATATCATCATTATACATGGGGTGAAAAGGGTTTTGCCGGGTGCGGTGGCCGAGCGGTTCTAGGCGCTTCAGTCACGAACCTCGCGGCTGCTTCAGTCGCAGGTTGGAATCCTACCTCGGGCATGGATGTATGTGATGTCCTTAGGTTAGGTAGGTTTAAGTAGTTCTGGGTCTAGGAGACTGATGGCCTAAGCAGTTGGTCGCATAGTTCTTAGAGCCATTTTCTGACCTTTCGCGTAAATTTTCATTACATAAACGGCCGTATCTTTAGATTGCGTTGACATAGAAGCTCACTTTTTTACACCACCAAGGGACCGTATACCGCAGGGAGTGCGAAACATTTCTGCTTATTTTGTCTACCCGTACTCGAGTAAACGGATTTTAAGCGTTGGGTAGACAAGCAGGCGTTCAAGAAAGTGAGGCTTTTTTTTTTACCGATTTAGGTGACGAAATCCTAACAACAAAAATAGCTACGACAGTTACTGAAGATGAAGGGCCGCATAAATAATTCCCCCTACTCTTTATTGAAATGCTCTAGAAAAATGGTTCAAATGGCTCTGAGCACTATGGGACTTAACGTCTGAGGTCATCAGTCCCCTAAAACTTAGAACTACTTAAACCTAACTAACCTAAGGACATCACATACATCCATGCCCGAGGCAGGATTCGAACCTGCGGCCGTAGCGGTCACGCGGTTCCAGACTATAGCGCCTAGAACCTCTCGGCCACCCGGCCGGCGAATTGTTCTAGTTACAGTCTATACATCAGCATATTAATCGTAGCTACACTTTCGATCCACATCATGTTTACAGGAACGCAAATAAAATCCATTTGCCTATACACGTGGTAATTCAGATCCCAGTATTAATGCTACCGCGTTTTAGAAGTGCGATCATTCCCATTGTTAGCTAGCTTAAGAAACACTTCGGCTTATGAGCGGTTTCTGGCCGTGGCGAGTCTAACGGAGAATTCGAAACATTGTAGAATACGTTTGGCAGCTATGTCGCCGTTTATTTCCTGGGGTGGTGCAGAATTATTCTACTAAATTTACTCGCTAATAACAGCATTTTATTATTTCGATAAACATCCCGAAAGATTGTCACATAAGCGGTGACATAATGGTAGAAAATTCATGTTTTTGAGTCCAGAAAGCTCTATGCAACAAAAACTGCAGATCATTTTGCCATTTTCATAGCGAAATTGCCGGCTTATTTATGTCTGGGGTTATAACAGACGGCTGTTTACCTGGGTTGTCTGCTAGCGTAGAGAAAGGTGTTTGCTACTGCAAGGTAAGTCTGGTTTGTTTTCGGTCTTAATCTCGATGGAGGCAGATAGACTATCAGTAAGGCAATTTTAAGAAATTCTCGCACCTCCAATACGTTTTATTGCTACCTTTATTCTGTACCAGCGCCCTGTGGATGTCAATATGAAACTCTTGTAGAATTTCATATTTGTTGCTGTGCTGCCTACTTTTTCCTCTTCAGTGAATAATTAAATGGACTTAAGTGTGACAATGAATGATTTTTAGCTGAATCCCGTTATGAATCTTCATGCATTGCTAAATTTCCACACTTTCATGGTAGGTCAGCAACGGTAATCCAGTACGTCTGGTCTGAACGTTGACACAGACCGTTTCGCGGCCGAATGCGCATAATATTTTCCTAATTCGTAACGATCTGGGGTACTTTGTTTTACTAAAACAGTTGTGTTATCTCGATAAGCTGAAATTCATTTTTATTAGTATTGTTCATACTAATTAGCGTTTCTTCTTTCATTTATATCTTATATTTACGTGTTGTCTTTAACACACTAATCAGCATTAATAGTCTTACACATGATTGTAAACAGCCTGACAAAGTTCGGATAGTCTTTCAATTTCACGCCTGTGCGTAGTATGTTGGTAGCACTTCGTCGCCTTGCCTGTTATGCTGTGCAGCAGACTTCAAAGCTGTGCGGAGCAGCATAATGAAAAGGCGAGGGGTCTCGCTCGTTTTGTCCACGACTGTACTTGTGCATCCGCACCGAATGTGATGGATCCATTGCCCATCGAGGTGTGTCAGTTGTATGGATGTGTAGTGTCTGTTCTTCCTGAATGTGTGGTGTTTGTTCTTAGTGCACTTTTCCTGTAGCTTACACAGGCGGACAGGGTCCACTCTAGCGTTCACACTCCTCATCTTCTGAACTGAAGTTGTATTTCCATTCATTGACATAGCAACATGGAAAAACACTTATGTGCTTGTGGCTCAGTAACTGTGTACTGAATCTTTTCCCCATTTGTGACTCACTCTGAATCTGCTGGCGAGCGAGAGCAGGAAGTATTCACTATCGTAATGTGTCTTAGTGCTTAAGCTAGCTATGTGGCTAGGACTGAACAAGGACTCTCTCCAATTTTTTTTTCCTTTAGTGTAATTTCATTACCCCACCCCTATGGGCAGGGGAGGGCTGGCAGCGGCACAGTCCACCGCTCTTCAGCCAAATGGCTTTAACAATACAAGTGGAACTCTTACATAAAACAAACGGGGGTAAAAAGGGGGATTTAAAATACAGTAAATGGAGATGATGGGAGTTAAAACACACACTAATATGGGGACATTCGGGGATAATTAAAAAGTCAACATAAAGTTAAAAGAACACAGCCAGCAATTAGTTGCGTACTTAAATCACTGGAATGAAACACAAGGTAAAAGTCGACCACAGCATAAAATTCACACAGACCGAGACACTTAAAAAACAAAACCACTAGAAACGACGAAACACTCAAAAAAATTTCAAAAAAACACTTGTAGGGACCTGCTGAGGGACTGGAGGTCGGAGAGGAGGGAAAAAGAGGGGGGATGGGGGGGGGGCGGAAGGAAGAGGGAAAAGGGGGGGCAGGGGGCGCACCAAGAGGCAGGAGATGAAGAGGGAAGGCAAGGCAGGAAAGAGTACAGAGACACTGAAGGGGAGCATGGGAGAGGGAGGGGGTTGACTCTCTCCAAAGATAAATACACATAATTATACTTGTTTTATTCATAAAAGTGACTGCACAAGAAAGTCATATTCAATGAGAGTCACGTCGTAACGTCACTATACATCTGCAAGCAAGCACAGGTGACAAGCATTGTTCTTCGTCACCACACATTCATGCAGTTGATTCGCCTAGATGGGGATTGGAGCCCACCTTCTTCAGTGCGGATAAAAAAGTACGTCTGATCTCCTGCGAAGTCTCAGAGTAGCGAGAATGGAGGAAATGGACAGGGAATGTGGATAGGTGGCGCTCGTTGGGAATGTGGGTCGGCAGCTGGGCGTGCCGAGATAGTCCGCGCAGTGCCGATAACACTTTGTCCCAGATGGCGCAGAGTTTAATCCACCTGCCCAGTAAGCAAGAGATCCCAGGTTCAAATCCCGGTCTTGCATACATTTTCATTCGTCACCACTGACATCCAGTAATTCCTTTCCTTTCCTCTCTGCTCCCCTCCTTCCCTACACCTTCAGTTTATACATAAGCATAAACATTCGAGCGATCTGAATGGCAGTCGTCCTGATTGCTATTCATGCAACAAAGCTTTCGTTTAGGTTTTCTAGTCACTTGGCGGTATATTCTGTGTGGCTAATCTAACTTGATATCATAGTATAACCATAGGGAACACTGTCCTATATGGCAAACGACGTAGATTTAAACTAATATTACGATGTTGCAAACATCAGAAATGATGTCATTAGTAACGGGACACTCCTTAACACATGTAAACTCAATTTTCTTTAATTAGTAATATTTCAAACATGTTTCCACTCTGATTAGGATTTCTTGAAGTATCTGAGATAGATAAAATCTGTAATTCTATCACATAATTCCTTCAGGACGCTTAGTCAAAATGATTTCTTCTGTGAATAAGAAATTTTGCAAGAATATCTGTACTTCCGTAATTCTTCGACAATTCGATATATTCTTAGTGTAAAGGATCTGACACTTAACAGCACCGTTTCGGTTCCATCATTTGCAGTCCAGAGGGTAAGAAAATTCTTCGAAAGAATGAAGTATGCGTATTCGGAACTGACTGCACCACAAAAGACGCATAAGATGAAAAAAAAACTAATATGATTGTTTCTGTCTTTGATTTCATTCTCAGCGCCTATTAGGCCTATTGAAACAACGTAATTTAAGAATTACTCTTACACTGAACTAACATAATAACAAACAAGACGCAAAATATTTGGGTAATGTCCAGTCGTAAAGAAAGAGAAGAGGCAGCTTGCAATAAACAAACTAAAAGTGCTTAGTTCAGTGAATTTACCTGCAGTATGTTCGTAAATCGTGGGGCTATACAGCGAGGTGGCAAAAATCATCGGATACCTCCTAATATCGTGTCTGATCTCATTTAGTCCGGCGTTGTGCAGGAACTCGAGGTGCGATGGACTCAACAGGTCGTTGGAAGTTCCCTGCAGAAATATTGAGCCATACTGCCTCTATAGCCGTCCGTAATTGAGAAAGCGTTGCCGGTGCAGGATTTTGTGCACGAATTGACCTCTCTATTATGTCCCATATATCGGTGGGATTCATGACAGGCGATCTTGGTGACCAAATCATTCGCTCGAATTGTGCAAAATGTTCTTCAAACCAATCATGAGTTATGGCCGAGCGGCTCTAGGCGCTTCAGTCCGGAACCGCGCTGCTGCTACGGTCACAGGTTCGAATCCTGCCTCGGGTATGGATGTGTGTGATGTCCTTAGGTCAGTTAGGTTTAAGTAGTTCTAAGTGTAGGGGACTGATGACCTCAGATGTTAAGTCCCATAGTGCTTAGAGCCATCTGAACCATTTGAACCAATCATGAATAACTGCGGTCCAGTGACGTGACATCTGTTTGGGAATGTGAAGTTCATGAATGGCCGAAAATGGTCTCGCAAGTAACCAAACATAACTATTTCCATTCAGTCCATTCCATATAATATCAGCCCACACCGCTAAGGAACCACCATCATCTTGCACAGCGACTTGTTGACAACTTGGGTCTACTGCTACGTGGTGTCTGTGCAGCACTTGAACCTTACCATCAGCTCTTATCAACTGATACGGTTGCGAGTACCGGAGATGCTCTGCGGGCGAAGTCGTGCTTTTAGTAAAGGCATTCACATCGGTCGTCAGCTGCCATGGCCCATTGACGCAAAATTTCGCCGCGTTGTCCTAATGGTTATGTTCGTCGCACGTCCCACATTGATTTAAGCTGTTATTTCACATAGTGTTGCTTCTCTCTTAGCACTGACAACTCTATGAAAATACCGCTGCTTTCGGCCGTTAAGTGAGAGCCGTCAGCCACTGAATTGCCCGTGGTGAGAGACAATGCCTGTAAATTAGTGTTCTCGGCACACTCTTGATACTGTGGATCTCGGAATATTGAATTCCCTAACGAATTCCGAAACAGTATGTCCCATGCTTCTAGTTCCAACTACCATTCCGCGTTCAGTGTCTGCTAATTCTCGTCGTACGGCCATAATCAGGTCGGAAACGTTTTCACATGTATCAGCTGAGTACAAGAGACAACTCCGCCTTTTATACCTTGTGTAACTGACACTACCACCATTTGTATATGTGCGTATCGCATTCCCGTGACATTTCTCATCTCAGTTTAGCCAGCACACATGTTCTACTCACTATGAGTATCTTCAAATATCGGATTTGTGTACTTCCAAAAAAATTGTTCAAATGGCTCTGAGCACTATGCGACTTAACTTCTGAGGTCATCAGTCGCCTATAACTCAGAACTAATTAGACCTAACTAACCTAAGGACATCAAACACATCCATGCCCGAGGCAGGATTCGAACCTGCGACCGTAGCGGTCGCTCGGCTCCAGACTGTAGCGCCTAGAACCGCACGGCTACTCCGGCCGGTTTGTGTACTTTGTAGAAATATATTGCAACAATTAATACGCTGATATATTTCGTATTCTGTCTGTTTCATAGGATTAGGAATTTTACCAAGATCGATATTTAAATAAAAAGCAGAAAACTACTACTGACCCAACATTTCCATAAGTTACTTACAAGAATGGTCCCGAGTCATGATAATGTTACTTAAAACGTAAAGACCTACATTCGAATTTTAGTGAATCGGACGATTGCTCTCACACCATTCCATACCCAGCAAAACGTCACTCCCGGCGGCCTCTCTAGACTCATCGGGGCGTAAACTATCTCTTAATGTTAACAACAGGAATTTATTACAATGACAGAAGTATCTGAGACAACCAATACCCGTGATTCTACTACATAATTCGTCCATTAAGCTTCTCAAAAATAAAATTATATGTGAATAAGAAATTTTGTAGAAATAGTTGGACTGCCAGAGTTCTACTATAAGTCTATATTTTCTTGCTCCGAAGGGTACTGATCGGCTTAAATATTTTTTTTCAGAAAGGCAGCGAACCGTGCCATTATCGCTACAGGAAGTAAATTTGAGAAAAACATAAATCGTGTAGTGCAGACAGACAGTTTGTCTGTTGCTTTGTATACAGCCAGACTGGAAAAGGGGATGTCGGCCGAGCGGCTTCCCTTTCGGTAACCGCTGACTCGACTCTCATGCAGAAGAAGGAACGCAGTATACTGGCGCCGTGTGTCTGCTTCCGACCAGGGATTGGAAATTAACCGTTACCCGCTTACCAGTTTCTCAGTCTCCTACTAATCGTCGTTCGCACGACGAGTGGTTTTACATAATCTGCTTAATGAATTAACACGTTAGAAAACCGCTATTAACGGTATCAAGCGCTTTATGAAAACCTCACAATCCACTGCTCATTAACCGCAGAATCGACTACTCAGTAAACGGTTTTTGCGAGTAGCTTTTGGAAGCCGTGCTTCGTCCCGTCTTTGCTCGATCGGGAAGATCTTGCCTGTTTTCCGGTCGATAAAGTGGGACAAGGTTATCAATACTAATTTCTCTGTGTTCATAACTCCATGAAGATCTATGTGCTGATCGAAAGTAGCCTATCGCCCTTGATAGCTAGCAAAAATAGGTGGTAAATATACTGAACAGGAGGTAGTTGTGCTCAGGCTTGGACTTTAAATGAGTAGACAAAATCTTTTGTCCGGTGTCTAGATTCAAACCCAGCACCCGTCGTCATTCTTAACTAAGAATGGTCATCCATTACATACGGAATTTTACACCATCAGCGATATCGGCGTATGTTTGAACCTGAAAATATCACTTACTGAAAGCCTTCGTTACTGACCAAGACTCCCCGACACAGCATATATCATCGTTGCCGACTAATCAAATATCAGACTTCTCGCTTGCATCAACGTGTTCGAAAGTCTGAACACGAAGTTGTACAGCAAATCGGGATTCTTGACCAGCCTCGATTGCGTTTTTTAACTAAGCCTGCACAGATGTTAAATATAGTTTTATTTGCAAGTTACAATGTGTGCACATATTTAAACTCGAAATGACATGACGTAATACTTTGTGCAGGACGAAAATCCGAACCCAAAACTAACCCGATTATTAATTAAGCAGGATTAGATGTTGTGTATCTGATTTTTTTTACACCAGAAGCGAGTCATTCGAACCTGGAATGACAAAACGAAAAATTTTATGTCTGATCAGGATTTAAACCCCGTACCTGTCGTCTTTGTTGACTACGCAGCCTTTACCTATCGAATTCTTTTTCCCCTTTAGCTAATAGAACTTGAAGTAAGTGATGAATATTTCTGTCTGATTGGAAATCGAAACCAGCACATATTCCCATTTTGGTCTACACACGAGGAAACTGTAAAAATAGAAATCTTTTTCAGCAAGAGTTGGCTGTGGGCAAATTTAACTTGCAAAGACATTATGACAATTTGCGTGCCAGACCGGGATTCGAACCGAGATACGCCCCCTTCGCAGCGACGGTGAGGAGTTGGGAATTTTAGTGAAAACAACAGCCGGCCGGAGTGGCCGTGCAGTTCTAGGCGCTACAGTCTGGAGCAGAGCGACCGCTACGGTCGCAGGTTCGAATCCTGCCTCGGGCATGGATGTGTGTAATGTCCTTAGGTTAGTTAGGTTTAATTAGTTCTAGGTACTAGGCGACTGATAACCTCAGAAATTAAGTCGCATAGTGCTCAGAGCCACTTTTTTGAAAACAACAAAATAATGGAACTACCGGCTCGGGAGAGGCAAATTCCGTAGTAAGCGGCATCCCAGTCAGGTACCAAAATTATCACATCTCATGTTAAAATGAAATAAAAAATTACTGCTCTGTGACGATTCGTTCATAAGATAAAACAAACTTTATCGTTTAATCAGCGCTTATTCGTGACGTAGTTTTATTTGTCGCCACTATTGCTAACAGCGGAACACCGAGTTTTGTTACAGGCATTCCTAACAACTGTGCAACCTGGCACTTTTCTTTGTTTTTGTTTTTCCGGTTTTTTTTTTTTTTTTTTTTTTTTTTTTTTTTTTTTTTTTTGACGTTACGAAATTTGAAAGTCTATTGCTGCCTGTTGAAAATGGTCGCCTGAGGTGGGAATCGATCTTGAAAGTTCATCATAACAAGGAAACACCAACCTACCAAATCGCTGCAGACCATGCGTGGTGTGTTCAATATTTCATCGTATCAGAAAAGTCCCATGACTCCCTGAATGTCGATTCCTGCTTCTTCGATACATTTCACTCTTGGATCTATCGCATTATTGTTCGAACTACCACCATTACTCTCTACGTACTTTCGACATGCCTGGTACCTACTCACATACAACAGTTCCTTGCAGTTTCACTGACACTTCTTTTACACTTTGTGTCATATCGAATAAACCCACGGAAACCGTTTCATATTAGCTTTTTAACTGCCAATGGTTGCATGCTTTCTGACAGTGGCATTAAAAACCGCTTACAAATTAAATGCGATGAAGAAAAATCGGTTATCTATTAAACAATTAGTATTTAGTGGGTTGTCAATTTCCACTCACTGCTTTCGACACGGACACTGCTGGCGTCTTTTGTCAGCGCGATGTAAACACGCTTCCTGCCGTCGTACCTCCGATGATCATTACACGTATCGGAGAGAAGCTCTAGAAGTAGTTGCTTCAAATCTGGAAAATTATTCCATAATTTCCTTAAGTACGAAATACTTTTGAAGTTAATATCAGGTATCTCCAGTAATTCGTAGATTTCATTAAACTAAATTCATTGGTCAAGGTATTACTTTATAACAGAAATTGAGTTGAATTAATTCATCATCATGATCTTAGTAACGAAATTTGGAAAATGCTAAAACTATTGGTTTCGCATACGGGAGATCAACGGCTCAAACCCTCATCCGGCCATCCTGATTTAAGTTTTCCGTGATTTCCCTAAATCGCTGCAGGTAAATGCTGGGATGGTTCCTTTGAAAGGGCACGGCCAACTTCCTTCCCCATTTCTTCCGTCCCCCCCCCCCCCCCAGGGGGTCCACAACTCTTTGTGGATACGCGTGTGGCGAGCACGGGGCCCAGAGCTATTGCAGCCTTCCTTCTTTCCAGGGCTGCATTTCCTTCCCCTTCCCCTCCTTTCCCCTCCTTGCTCCTTCCCCCTCGCCCTCTCCTCTCTCTCTCTCTCTTTGTGTCCTTGCTTATGTTCGCCCCCGCTATCGTCCTGGTTCTGTTGGTTTTTCAATTTGGCTTTGTTGCGTAATCGCCTCCTCCTTTTGGCACTCCCTGGTCTCCCTCTGGGGTTTGACCTCCATTACTAAATTTCTCTTCCATAGTGTGAGCCATTTGGGGAAGAGCACCTTATCTAGTGTCTCCAATGTGTACCCTCATAGTTCATTCCACCTTTTCTTTCACGTCATTGTCTGATGCTAGGGTGCATAGCCAGCACAGTAGCCAGCCCATGTGGTGGGGTCGCTATGTGCCCTTTTGGTTGAGCCCCCTGAACACACAGCGATCACACTTCTGATACCTGAGCTGTGACCTCCTCATGCCAGCCTTGGAGTGGTTGCTCGTCACCCTGGAGCATCGGAACTCCCAGCAAAGGCCGCCATGCCAGACGGCCCTTGCTGTGGCTGGGTGGCGCCCATGAGGAGAGCCCCTGATCGGAGTGGGTGGTATCAGGGCGGACGCTATGCAAATGAAACGCATACGGGTCGAGAACTCTGGCTGTTCTTCTGCGGCCGTCTCTCTGCATGGAACTGATTCTTCTAGTGCTGCTTCTCCTGCCCGTTCGGCCTTCCCTTCCATGGCTACCCCCTGGGAAGAGGGTCAGGCCCGTCGGCTAGAGGCGAAACCTTTCCCCCGCTATCTGGTTTGCACCAGGACTGATGGGGATACTTTCATCAATACCAAATCTTTATTCTTTGTGGAACACATTGAATACAAGTTTGGCGAACTGGACTCCCTGAAGAGATGCGGTCGGGTTCGTTGGTGATCAAAACTGCTTCAGCTGCCCAGTCTGCAGCCCTTCGTGCCTGTACCCATCTTGGCACAATTCCTGTGTCCATTACCACCCACCAGTCTCTCATTATGGTTCAAGGTGTGATTTTTCACAGGGACCTCATCCTTCAAACTGATGAGGAACTTCGGGACAATCTCGGACAGCGGGGTGTTCACTTTGTTCGGCGTGTTCAGAAGGGTCTTAGGGACAATAGCATTGATACTGGTGCCTTTATCCTGGCCTTTGAAGGGGATACCCTCCCTGAGAAAATAAAGATTATGGTTTATCAATGTGATGTGAATCCATACATCCCACCTCCTATGAGGTGTTTTAAGTGCTGCGTTTTGGACACATGTCTTCCTGCGGTTCACAGGCCCCTCTCTGTGGTGACTGTGGACGTCCACTCCATGAGAGGAGTCCCTGTGTTCCCCCTCCTGTGTGTGTTAATTGTCGTGGCAATCATTCTCCACGTTCACCAGATTGCCCAGTATATAAGAAGGAAAAGAAGATACAGGAGTACAAGTCCCTTGATCGTTTACCCTAAACAGAGGCTCATAAGAAGTATACACGTCTTCACCCTGTGTCCATGACGTCTAGTTATGCTTTAGTTACATCCTCACCCCTTCCTCCCCCTTCCTTACCCCAATTCCGGACCCCTCTCCTCCCCCCCCCCTCCCCTGCGGCTCCCACAACTTCTCCTCTGGGCTCTGCTCCCCCTATCCAGCTGGAGAAGTGTCCCACTCCTTCGGCGTCTGCCGGTCAAGGGCGCACCTCTCGGGATGCCCCTTCCCAGCACCTTCCAGGCCAAAGGTCTGCTGCCACGCGACAACCGCGAGAGCCGCAGTCTGTTGGCCCCCAGGTCGCCCGATCTCTTTCTGTTCCCGATGTTGCTGCAGCTGGCTCCTTTATGCCACACAGCCCTCCTCGATTTCAACCAGAAAAGAAGAAGAAACATAAGTCCCGGGACAAAGAGCCTCTGGTGTCACCAGAGGTCCCATCCCTGGCTTCACCACCAGATTCTGGCTTGTCGTTCATGGATGTCGCCCCCTCCTTGTCGGTGATGGGTGGTGACCCGGCGGTATGACTGGCTTTAGCCTGTTCAGCCCCCATTTAAATTGTCGTTCTATGGTTATCCAATGGAACTGTAATGGATACTATTGTCACCTTCTGGAATTGAAATCCCTTATTTCGTCTTACTCTGCAGCTTGTGTGGTTCTACAGGAAACTCATTTTACTGATGATCACTCACCAACCCTCTGTGGGTTCCGTGTTTCCTGTCGAAATCGGGTCGGACCCCTGCGGGCTTCTGGTAGCGTTTGTACGTTGGTCTGTACAGACATTGTTAGCGTGTGGATTCCTTTTCAAACTACATTGGAAGCGGTTGCTGTTAGGGTCCACCTGGACTCTGAGGTCACGGTTTGCAATCTTTATCTCCCTCCTGACAGGACTCTTACACCTGGTGCCTTAAATGCCCTTCTTCAGCAACTTGCTTCTCCCTTCCTCCTTGTCAGGGATTTTAAGGCTCATCATCCCTTGTGGGGCAGTGCATTTCCATCTAGACGAAGTCTTCTCTTAGATCAGTTTATTACAGACCACGACTTGTGCCTTCTTAATGATGGCTCCCCTACGCATTTCAGTGCCGGTCATGATACCTTTTCTGCCATTGATCTTTCTCTTTCTTCTCCCTCTCTCCTCCCTTCATTAAACTGGTCGCCACACGACGACCTTTGTGATAGTGACCATTTCGCGTTGATTCTCTCTCTCCCTTCCCATTCCCCGATGGACAGGTTACCTCGTTGATCTTTCCAACGCGCCGATTGGCCTCTATACACTGCACAGGTCGTGTTTCCTCCCTCTTTGCCGGGTTGTACTGATGACGTCGTACGTAACGTGTCTGACGCGATTGTTCGCGCTGCTAGCCTTGCTGTACCGCGCTCATTTGAACCATTTCGTCGCCGGCAAGTCCCGTGGTGGAGTACGGCCATTGCCATTGCCATCCGCGATCGCCGTCGAGCTTTGCAACACCTTAAGAGGCACCCATCCGTTGCAGCCTTATTACCTTTAAGTGCCTTCGCGCTAAAGCCAGTTATTTAATCAAACAGAGCAAATGGATATGTTGGGAACGATTTGTTTCTTCCCTCGATTCTACTGTCCCTATGTCATGGGTACGGGCTACACTTCACTCTCTCCAAGGTTGCCATCGGCAGTCCACCCTCCCAGGCCTTCACTTCCCAGATGGCCTTTGTACGGACCTGTTGATTCTCACGGAACATCTTGCGACCCATTTTGCAATGGTATCAGCATAAGCCTCCTATCCGGCTGCTTTCCTTCACCGGAAACAGCGAGCCGAAGCTTCCACCTTATGTTTTACCCCTTGTCAGTCAGAGTCTTACAATGAACCTTTTACTGAACGGGAATTTCTTTCCACACTTTCTTCTTCTCATGATACGGCCCCTGGCCCAGACTCCATTCATAACCAACTGCTTCGACATCTCAGTGCTCCACAATGGCAACATCTTCTCTGGGTGTTTAACCATATCTGGCTCCAGGGTGACTTCCCTTCTCAGTGGAGGGATAGCATCGTGGTTCCTGTCCTTAATCCTGGTAAGAACCCCCTATTTGTTGACAGCTATCGGCCAATTAGTCTGACCAATGTTGTTTGCAAGTTACTTGAACAGATGGTAGCCCATTGGCTCAATTGGGTCCTCGAATCTTGGGATCTCTTGTCCCCTTACCAGTGCAGCTTCCGAGAGGGACAGTCTCCGATCGATCATTTACTTCGCTTGGAATATGGCCTGGCGCCATCACATCTTAATTACCCTTCATCAGTGGGGTCTTCGGGGCCCACTCCCAATTTTTATCCGCCAGTTCCTGTTCCATCGGTCATTCAGGGTTCGGGTTGGTACTGCTTTTAGTTCTCCACGGACCCAGGAGATGGGCATCCCACAGGGCACTGTCTTGAATGTACTTCTTTTCCTCATCGCTATCGATGGACTTGTGGCCTCTGCCAGTCCTTTGGTCGCCACTGCCGTGTATGTGGATGATTTCTGCATTTGGGTTAGTTCCTCTTCGATGGCCTCTGCAGAGCGGCAGCTCCAGGGAGCTATACGGCGTGCCTCTGCATGGACCCTCTCATACGGGTTTCAATTCTCTCCTTTAAACTCGCGGATGGTCCACTTCTGTCGCCGTACTACGTTCCACCCTGATCCAGAGCTCTATCTCGATGCACAACGATTGCCTGTGGTCCCACAGTTTCGTTTCCTGGGTCTTCTTTTAGACAACAAGCTCACTTGGCTGCCCTATATCAGACTTCTGAAGGAAGGATGTTTTCGTAAACTCAATGTCCTTCGCTTCCTTGCCCACTCCTCTTGGGGCGCAGACCACTCCCTCCTTCTCCGTCTTTATCGTGCTCTAGTTCTGTCTCGCTTGGACTATGGTTGTCATGTTTATGGTCCGGCTGCTCCTTCCCCACTGCACATACTGGATCCAGTCCACCTTTGTGGTATCTGTTTGGCCACTGGTGCCTTCCCTACTAGCCCTGTTGATAGTCTCCTGGTTGAAACTGGGATCCCCCCTCCCCCCGTTTCTGTTCAGCGGTACCAGCTTCTGGTGTCTTATGCACTCGCTGTCCGTTCCTCTCCCACTCATCCTTCCTATTCTATACTGTTCTAAGACCATGGACGTCGCCCACCTGATTCCCGCCCTCCGGCGGGTTTACCGGTTGGGCTCCGCCTTGCGTCTTCTTGCCGTGATTTTCAGCTTCCTTTTTTGTCCTGTCTTCCTCGCTCCATCCCCTCCACCCACCCCCCCCTCCCATTGGTTAGTTCCTCGGCCTCGAATTCGGATGGATCTCCGCCGAGGTCCGAAAGATTCCATCCCCCCAATGGTGTTCCGTTCCTTTTTCCGCCGAATTTTATAGGAGTTTCGGGATGCTGTTGTTTTTTACACTGATGGCTCTAAATCTGCTGATCATGTGGGGTATGCCTTCATGTCCTCTGTTGGAACGGAAAATCATCTGCTGCCACCTACATGTGGGGTGTTTACAGCGGAATTGATGGCAATTTCCCAGGCCCTTACCTTTATTAAAAGTCCCAACACAACCGCGTTTTGTTATGTACGGACTCAATGAGTGGCCTTCTGGCTATTGACCGGTGTTTTTCGCGCCATCCCTTGGTCTCTGCCATCCATTACCATCTCGCTGATATTCACCGTGCTGCTTGTTCCGTTGACTTCCTTTGGGTCCCTGGGCATGTGGGTATCCCAGGTAATGAGCTCGCTGATCGTTTGGCTGGGGGAGCAGTCACTTACCCCCCGTTTTCTGTAACCCCTCCTGCAGCGGATTTACGGCTTCACATCAAATCCCACTTCGCACAATCATTGGCCAACTCTTGGGAGGCTACTTCCCTGTCTAATAAACTTCGAGCGATTAAGGTGACACCAAGCCCGTGGTTTCTTCCTTTCGCCTCTCCCAAAAGGACTCAACCACACTGTGTTGTCTCCACATTGGCCATACCAGGCTGATCCATGGTTTTCTTTTGCGTGATGAGCCACCCCCATTTTGCGGTTGTGGAGCCTTCCAGTCAGTAGCCCACATTTTGGTTGAATGCCCCACGCTTTACCTTTGATGTTGGCTGACGATTCCCGGATGGTCGACCTGGTTCTCGGTTTCCTCCGGGAAAGTGGTTTTTATTCTCAGTTTTAAGGTTTTTAATCTCTCTCTGGTGTTGGGGCAGGGCGATGAGTGTTGGGGTGTCTCCCACTGTAAGCCATGTTTGGAGATTTCCGACTCCCTTCCCTGACCGAGATCCTCTTTTCTTCCCCTTTTACTCTGCTTTTACCATTTTTTTAAGGATTGGTTAGTCTCCTTTCCCCATACGTACTTCTACATTCTAGCGGTTGCACCTTTTAAGTCGCAGATGGTCTTGCCTCTGCTGCTTCAGAAGTGGGATATTTCCTGCCTCTAGTATAGCGTTGGGTTCGCTCTCTTGCTGACTTACCTCAATTTGTTTTTACCATTGACAACATGACTGCCCTTTTACATTTTTTAGCCTTTTCGCTTTTACTGTTCTGACTTTTCTGAGATGTCACACTATCGGATTGGACCACATTTGAAACAAAGGACTGATGACCTTGCTGTTTGGTCCCTTAAACCCCAACCAACCAACCAAACATTTCTTCCGTAATCCGATGGGACCGATGACCTCGCTGTTTGGTCCCCTCCCCCAAATCAACCGACCAGCCAAGACTATCGAAAAACGCAAAGTCAAATCGCCAAAGATGTTAATGTCAGCTGTTAAATGTCACTGGTAATTCCTGGCAGATAAAATGTTCAAATTGCTCGACATCAGTAATTTCATGTAGTATAAGAAGGAAAATATCGACAAGCTTTATCCATTTTCATGTAACTAAACTCAGCTTTCCACGCCGTTCAACGTCAAAAACTCAGGAGATAAAAAACATTTACCACTGTCACAAGGCTGTAGAGAGCTCTGCGGACTCTCGAATTAGTGAAAATATTGCAGAATTTTGATGTAATTAGTTTCCACTTCAATTATGTAGGAAAATATTGCACAAATATACACTTCGTATCCGACTCAGAAGGGGAGGCCACGACGTTTGGAACGCGGATTTACTGCAAACTTCGTACACTCGTAGTACTCCATTAGGACAACAAGATGTGTAAGCAATAGCGCGTACTTCTCAAGCGTTATTGAGAAAATCCCAGATAATTTCGGTCGTCAAATATATACACCTGTGCGTGGCCACTTTTACTACGAAGCGCCGGCAGCCGAGTGGTTTTCGATCCCTAGATATTCTCCAACGAGCTCGATATGTCAGAATATATATCGCATCCCGAGTTCCCCATGTAGCACAAGTTCTACTTTTCCCGCTTGCTGTGGCACGTCGCATGTTGGCAGCGATGGCTTCTTTCGTCAGCTCTGGACTGTTGTTCAAATTTAACTATGCAACCCTTACTCTTCCCCGTGAACGAAGTGGGAAAGGTCTGTTTCACGTGCCGGATAGAGCTCGCGCCCTATTTGCCAGCTCCCAGATGACGGTATGGACACGTTGGCCAACGAGCCTCACTGGTCTCCTCCTGTCGGCATATACGCCGGTCGCACTGTCAGCCCCAGTGATGATCTCGGATGTTCCGGATCAATTCCATTATATAAGATACTTCTTTCTTGAACTCAGTTATCTACGCCTCACCTTACCAAGACAGCTTTTACTCAAGACAAATACAGTATACAATGTCCTCCAATTAGGTCGTCCACCTAACCTGATTGAACAAAAGTTCCCCCAGGTTGACTGGCGTCATGTATGGCGCGCGGTGTTCGCCTGTTACCTTGACACCAATGTTCAATCTGTCTGGTACCTAACTGTAGGTGGTAAGCAAATCAACCAATCTCACCTTCATCGTATCCACCTCGCCCAATCACCTCTATGTTCTACGTGTGGAGTGCCAGACAATGACGAACATCGGTTTGTTTGCGGATCGGTGGCGGAGATTTGGCAATTGATTCGTCGTATTGTGGCTTTTCTAACGCGGGACATTCCGGATCGGATTAACCCCTTTCATTATTATTTCCGGAACGTAACTATTTTCCTCGGACAAAGACCAATGCTGTGAATTGGATTCGCGGACATGCCATTCACTACCTATTTGGACAAACTGTAGACTCTGTACTCGATTTTTGGACATACCTCAATGACCGTCATTATGTCGTTGTCCTTTACCCAAAATACAGACAATTTTTCTCGAACTTCCTTGGAAGTGCTTTCCACGACCCGCCTCGCAGCTGGAATGTGTTAAGCCAAGAGAGAAGAAGGTTTCCTGTTTGAACCAATGAACATTTCTGAACAATTGAACGGAACTCATCAATTTCGAGAAGGCGTGACTCAACATATTACCAGCGGGGCGAAGAAGGCCTCTGATCAATTACACAAAGAAAAACGGTCTAAAAAAAATAATAAAAAAAAGCCACGTAATCGCTGTGTCGCTGGATCGAGTCCCACTAGTCAGTTTTTTTTATTTTTAACACGGGCATTTTCTTTACTATTTATATTACAATTGGATGTGATGGGAAAAATACGTGTAATCGGATGGCCTTTTATTAAATTTACAGTGTTATTTGGCAGTCTACAAATTTGTATTATCACAAGTAATGTAATATTCATAACTACCGACTAGTGGACGACCAAACGCATAAAGTGATACTGAAAATGTATGCTTGTCCGTGTCTTCAAAATTGTTCGTATTTAATCGAAAGAGGACGATAAATTGTTTCTCGTGAAGACGCTATTAAAATACACTCGATACTGCATGACCAATGACCAGCGCCGATATTTAAGGAAATGCTGCGTTATGCATGGTTTGCTTCCAAATTGTCGGCTGAAAGAGAGGTTTCTGAAAATGTTAACGAGGTTTGTTTTTCCACGGAAAACCTCAAAAGACCTTGCGCGTGCGGAAACATAGCATTTATTCAATGCAGCTGATGCCGTTTAACTTTTTTTCATGTTTTTACGAAAAATACCATCCCTCAACTTGTAATCGTAATGTCGAAAGCGATGATTAATTGTACATCTTTCGAAAGTCGTCTGTGCCGGTCAAAACTTGGAGGTAACAAGTCGTTTCGGGCTCCTTCCAGGTATAAGGTATTTCTCAAATCACGGACAAGCATACATTTTCAGTATCACTTCATGCGTTTGGCCGTTTACTAGTCGGTAGTTATGAATATTTTATTATTTGTGATAATAAAAATTTGTAGACTGCCAAATAACATTGTAAATTTAATAAAAGGCCATCCGATTACACGTATTTTTCCCATTACATCAACTGTAACATAAATAGTAAAGAAAATGACTGTGTTAGAAATAAAAAAAAAACAGACGAGCGGGACTCGATCCAGCGACCCAGCGATTACGGGGCTTGAACGCTAACCACTTTTCTTTTTTTTTAATCTCATTTTGTTCGCTGTTGTTCGTTGCATCTTCTCGAGGCGGACGTCGTAAGACATCCGTTTAAGTTCGTTGTTGATCCATTAACTCAGTTCTTTTTTATTACAGAGGGCAGGAAACCCTCTGACCGAACACGCTGATCCACTCGGCTGCCGGCGCTTCCTAGTACAAACGGCCACGCACAGGTATATATTTGACGATCGAAATTATCTTGCGATTTTCTCAATAACGCCTGAGAAGTACGCGCTACTGCTTACACGTTTGGTTGTCCTAATGGAGTACTACGAATGTACGAAGTTTGCAGTAAATCCGCGTTCCAAACGTCGTGGCCTCCCCTTGTCAGTAACTTAGACGTCAACAAAATCATTTTAACTCGTTTCGGTAATATGACTTAGTGGGACTGTGCTATGCGATGTTCGTTCTCGTTGTAAAATATGTAACTTACTTACTGGATGCTGTAACTACACTATAATACTGATTTAGTGTGACAGGAATTGTTACGGATGGCCGAATTTAAATGTACAATGACTTCTGTCTGTGTCTTCCTGACCTAAGCAGGCTTCACCACAGTTCGTCATAGACGACCTGAGTATTTATGAGGGTTCTGTTTCTCACTTCATGTTGCCAGACATGAAGAAGGTCTTTTTATTTATGTTAAAATGGTTATTTTATTTTTAATTAAAAACCATCACAATTATAGGCTTCATGGTAGATAATGGTGAAGGTTCTTCGTAGTCAAGCAGAACGTTGGAGATTATCAAAATCTGGTTATTCAGTCTACATTAACACAGCAGTAAGAACGCTACTTCTAGTTTCTCTAGTGAATTTCATTCTGATTCCTTCCTGACAGATAAAAAAAACAAAGAAATGGGAGACAAAATGACTTTAGTTTGTGAGTGAGATTTGAACTGGCAGATTAGGCAGCCTACACTTCAGGAAGTGATAATGGTATCAGCCGTGTTTACACCCACAGTGATAATTCACAAAGCAAAAAATGAGATTATTTGTAGCTACTGCGTGGAACGATCTTTCTCGACTCAAAATCTTAAATTTATTAACTCGGTCTCACACTTTAAGAGAAAATCGCTCAGAGTATCAAATAAAAATGTCGAGAAAAGTACCTAGTGAATTTAGAAGGATAATTCTGTGCCGCTCCATGAGGTAACTTAACATTACAGACTTCCCAAACACATTCTGTGATACTGTCAAATCTCAATTATCCTAGCAGCAGGAAGAACAGGTTTCCACAGTTGGCATGTCTCTTTAATGGGCTCACATATGCAGAGAACCGCTTGCGCTTAAAAGACGTGGCGAAGGCAGGGATAATTATTCCAATTGCCCTTATCTTCCATAAACGTCATAATTTCACAAGCTGCTACATGATCGCGTATAAAACAATGACCCGAGTATAAAATAAATTTCCTTTACTTCACGTCTACGGTCACAAATTTTTTGTCGACAGACTACCAGTTTCGGTCTATGATGACCACCTTCAGACCTGTTTCACGAAAACATGTCCTAACTTACTGCACCCATAATGATATCGTCAAATGTTGAACACAAAGTCAGCATAGGCATCGTCAAATATATATAAATAACAGCAAATGCAAGAGTCATCTTGTCAGCAGTACTGACCTTAGATGTAAAGAAAATTTAACTTCATAATTGTTTATTTTCTGTCTCGAGCGTAGTGAAAACTGAAAAGCTCATTCAGCAGATGCGATTCACTTTTTTTGGAGCATCTCCAGTGATTATAGTGTAAACTTTGCAAGTTGGTAGCGCATTCTTTGATCATTATAGACGTGTAAGGTTGTCATTGGCTGACATTTGCACTACCCTCAAAATAGAGAAACACAGATGAAAAGAAAACTACACTGCACTGACTGCAAAACACGAACATCCAATAGAAAAATGTTTTAAGTTATAAAATCCGTAGTTTCCTTACCTTAGCGAAAGCGAGATCCTCCGATTGTGACCCCTGTTCGCCACTCGTGTCCTTTGAGAAACTATTCGTTATCTGGGAGTACTCGCCGATTCCTTCTCTCTGTAAGAAAAAAAAAGTAGACGTAGGTGAAACATACCTAAGAGGTCTGTGTACTGAGTCAAGGAAGAGCCAAACCTGCCACAATATTCTTTGCTGGAAATGGAATCGACATCTTTCACAATGCCAACTGTCTGCTTGGGAACGTCATCGTCAGACAACCGTCAGTCTTTTCTGAAATCTATGTAACTAGTGTTTCGTAGATTTTGGCTATATAAAAGAAGTGGTGATGTCCAAAAAAGACACCGAGTATTACTTCGTAATAAAAGAACACACATTTAGCAAATACATGGCATTATCGTGAACACAAGTGTAGGTATGTGAGTGTGTGTGTCTTTATACTTGCGAGCGTATGTGTATACTTGTGAGTACCTTCATTAACTGCCTGATCTGCAGAATGATAGGACCAGGTCTGTGTGCATACCTTGCTGAAGGACAGCTCCTGTTGTTGTGGCTGCACCCCATCTCCCGTGTCCTTCGAAACGCTGATCAGCATCTGGGGGTCAACGCCAACGCCATCATTCTATTAAAAAGATAAAAACAGTAGAAATGCTAGTAAGAGATTAGGAAGCACTTGAACACTCTATACTGGTCAAAAAATAGGCAGTTTTGGATTGCAGTGCATTTGCAATAAAAATCATTCATTTCTATCTGTAAATACACAAAAGGGAAATACCATGATAACGTAGTTGGATGTCAATAAACTTCTTCAACGTACACACCCTCTTCTTGCGGTAATTCTCCCAATATCAGCTTTCTTAAAGCACCGATACAGATATTCGTTGTGCCTTCTTTCCCATCTTTCAGTTTCTGCATTGTATACTGGGCCACAAATTTTCCCTAAAATCTTTCTCTCAAACCCACGAATGCGCTCTTCCATTGTCTGTGTACTTACCCACGTCTCGCAATCATAAAATACCACCGGTCGCACCAGTGACATTGTATAGCTGTATTTTGCTTTCTTGGGATACCATGTGTGATATGTATTGGTGGTTTAAACTGTAGTACACCCGGTTCGCACTTATTATTCTTTGTCGAATTTCCTTTTCTATCTCACTTTTGTTCGTCAATATTGCCTCCAGATACATGAATTTTTCAACTTTTTTCAGAACTGTGACCGTCTATCATACTGGCGTGCATATCTTTTTGTCAACGAGAGACTACTATATGCTTTGTTTTCTCATCGTTGACCAGTAAACCTAGTTTGCTCGCTTCCAGCATTAATCAAGAGGTATCTACTGTCACCTCATTCAGAGTTTCGCCCACAATCACCAAATTATCTGCAAATGCAAGGATCATATCACTTCCAACCATCTCCATCACCCTATTAAGGCCAACTGCCATGTCTCACCTCTTCCAGCGTTATGTTGAACAGACCTGGTGAGAGAGGATCGCCCTCTCTCAACCCATTTTTAACTGAGAAGGGTGCTGACAAATGATCTACAAAGCGTACTTGGCAACTTGATCCGCTGTAACAAACTGCAATCAGTCTAATGTAACTCACTGGTATGCTGAACTCCTGCACTATCTTCCAGAGGGCAGCCCAATTAATGCTGTCCTATGGCTGCTGGAAGTCAATTGATATAAGGTGTAGGCTACAATGCGCAGACATGTTTTAGCAGCAGAGGGCACTCCCCCTAACAGAGTATTTCTACACCAGTCAACTGGTAGACGTCCAAGAGGTCGTCTGCAAACGAGGTGGACAGACAAGAGCTCAGTGACTCTGGAAGAAGCAGATCCAACAGCCAGCGCTGAAGATGCCCTTGACAGAAGTATATGGGCAAACATATGTAATAAATTTCTATGATACTACAACTATTTTCTCATGATTCATGAACGTGATGTGTTAATCATTTCATTATGTTCTATGTATGTGTAGCATTTGTATATTTTTGTCTTGTGTCATGGGCCTAAATCGCTTCTGTATGTGGAATAAAAGCCGGCCGATGTGGCCGAGCGATTCTAGGCGCTTCAGTGTGGAACCGCGTGACCGCTACTGTCGCAGGTTCGAATCCTGCCTCGGGCATGGATGTGTGTGATGTCCTTAGGTTAGTTAGGTTTAAGTAGTTCTAAGTTCTAGGGGACTGATGACCTCAGATGTTAAATCCCATAGTGCTCAGAGCCATTTCAACCATTTGTGCAACAAATGATGATGAAACGTACACACTAACAGCAGCCATGTAACAGACAGAATGGCTATCAGAGTACATTGGTGATGTTCGTGCCTAGTAGGGTATATAAGGAGTGTAAGTGTCAGATATTAAGAAATCTCTGTCAAGGACATGGAGATACTATGTACTCGTGAACTACAGCATTATCAGAAACTGATAGAGATTGAAAGGGGCCTCATTGTTGGTGCCCATTTGGCCAGCTGGTCGAATCGTGCAACATCCAGATTTGTGAAGGATTCAGATGTGACTGTGTCCAGGCTGCACTGCAGGGGTCGGGGGAGAGTCAGGCACACTCATTATCAAGATTATGGTTGACTACATCTGCCCACGACAAGGGAGGATCACCATATTGTGCACCAAGCACATTGTGATTAATTCACATCTGCACCTGCCATCCGAGAACATGTTCTTTATGATCCCGCACTGTAAGTCGGAACTACACTCATAGTCATAAATTAAGAATAATGCTGATACATGATGAAACAACGCTCTGGTGGGCGGTTTGCGGGTTTAAATCACCTCGGGGTATGACCATGATGTGCATTGGACCTGCGGTCGTTGCACGGTGGCGCTGGCAGCAGTTCACATACGCGGAGGTGTGTTGGTGCATGTCAGAGCACGGTGCAGCGAGTAAGTGTGCAGACGTTTTCAGACCTGCTAGTGGTGACTGTGTGTTGAAAATGGCTCAAAGAACACATATTGATGACGCTATGAGGGGTAGAATACTATGGCGACTGGAGGCGGGTCAAACACAGCCAGTCGTAGCACGGGCCCTCCGTGTGCCACAAAGTGTGATCTCAAGATTATGGCAACGATTGCAGCAGACAGGAAACGTGTCCAGGCGCTGCAGTACGGGACGTCCGCAGTGTACAACACCACAAGAAGACCGATATCTCACCATCAGTGCCCGCAGATGACCACGGAGTACTGCAGGTACCCTTGCTCAGGACCTTACTGCAGCCACTTGAACATTTGTCTCCAGACACAAAATCTACAGACGACTGGACAGACATGGTTTATTCGCCCGGAGATCTGCAAGGTGCATTCCACTGACCCCTGTTCACAGGAGAGCCCGTAAAGCCTGGTGTCAAGGACACAGTACATGGTCATTGGAACTATGGTCCCAGGTTATGTTCACGTACAATTCTAGGTATAGACTGAACAATGATTCTCGTCAGGTTTTCATCTGGCGTAGACCAGGAACCAGATATCAACACCTTAATGTCCTTGAAAGGGACGTGTATGGAGGTCATAGTTTGATGGTGTGGGGTGGGATTATGACTGGTGCACGTACACGCCTGCATGTCTTTGACAGAGGAACTGTAACGGGTCAGGTGTATCAGGACGTCCTTTTGCACCAGTATGTCCACCTTTTCAGGGGTGCAGTGGGTCCCACCTTCCCCCTGATGGATGATAACACACGGCCCTACCGAGCTGCCATCGTGGAGGATTACCTCGAAACAGAAGATATCAGGTGAAAGGAGTGGCCTGCCTGTTCTTCAGACCTAAACCGCATCGAGCACGTCTGGGATGCTCTCGATCGATGTATCGCTGCACGTCTTCAAACCTCTACGACACTTCAGGAGCTCCGACAAGCACTGGTGCAAGAAGGGAGGCTATACCCTAGCAGCCACTCGATCACCTGATCCAGAGTATGCCAACCCGTTGTGTGGCCTGTGTACGTGTGCATGGTGATCATATCCCATATTGATGTCGGTGTACGTGCGCAGGGCCGGCCGCGGTGGTCTCTAGTTTCTAGGCGCGCAGTCCGGAACCGCGCGACTGCTACGGTCGCAGGTTCGAATCCTGCCTCGGGCATGGATGTGTGTGATGTCCTTAGGTTAGTTAGGTTTAAGTAGTTCTAAGTTCTAGGGGACTGATGACCACAGCGGTTAAGTCCCATAGCGCTCCGAGCCATTTGAACCATTTTTTTACATGCGCAGGAAACAGTGGCGTTTTGTAGCACATGTGTTTTGGGACGGTTTTCTCAACTTATCACCAATGCCGTGGAAATACAGATCTGTGTCGTGTGTGTTCCCTATGTGCCTATGGTATCAGTGCCAGTTTTGTGTAGTGCCACGTTGTGTGGCACCACATTCTGCAATTGTCCTTAATTTATGAGCATGAGTGTAGCAGCTGCTAGACTAAGGCATTACTGTCCCATTCATAGTCTGCTTTCGGAGTGGTAGTCTGACTGGGAAGCACCGACTGCCGATGACTGCCGTCCTATTGTGATCGGCAATGAATCGATGTTCTGTACTACCCTGAGTAACCATCATCATTGAGTATCACGGCGACCTGCGCAGAGACCCATTCTTCCATGTATTGCAGAGGCACTGCTGTGTTACTCCTAGCATCTTAGTGCGAGGTGCTAACGGATACGACTTCTGGTCATGGTTGATAGTGACGAAGTAAACTCTGACACAAAACGGCACCTCACGGACATCTTGAATCCTCTTGTATTACATGTCATGTGGCAGTATTGCGGTGCCATATTTCAACATGATAATGGCCGTCCAAACATTTCACATGACCCTACGAACTTCCTGCTTGATACTGAGCTGTTTTCGCGGCCAACAAGATCCCCCGATCAGTCTCTGATAGAACTGTTACATCGCAGTACATGCTTAAAGTTGTTATAGTTCTACTAGGTGATCTCAGAAGAGAGAAGGCTAGCTCTGGGGCTTTATGCCAATCGGAATGTCAACATGATGTACCGCCGATGTAACCGACGTCGGGGCAGCAGGCGAGTATTGTCACACAACCTCTGAGTGAGTAAAGCAGAAACGGAGATGCCGCAGTGCTACATAACAAGGCAGTGTGGAGCAACGCTTCGTAACTTCAGCGCCAGAGCACCACGGCAATAATTTAACATTGCAGAAAGACTTCGGCTCGGCGACCCAAATAATTAGTGAATTACCACAGTGATGCAAGGAGCGTTGACAATACCAATAAACGAGGGTATATGCTTAAATTCAAGAGACACCGAGACTTAGACGTTGGCTTGGCCCTTTAATGAGGCTTTCGGAGCTCAAAGAAACATCCAGTCCGAAATTCTGTCCAAGTCGTTAAAACAGAGAGAATGGCGGCCTACTGAGTATGAGTGTGAGTGAAACCATGATAAGATGACTGACGATGGTCTGCCCGCTACCAGCTTGCTGACTTCCAACACCGATACGCAGCCAACCTGATGCATGCAACATCTGTGGTCTGCCCTTGCTGCCTGTTAGGCCAAGGCAGATTAGGAGAAGACTGGTGCGTGGCCAACTCTCCTCCACTGAGCGTGAATTGCGGATGATTCGCTTGCTTTCACCTCCACACTGGCCAGGTGTGGTGGATTCACGCAGCCTCTGGCCGACTTGTGAACATCTGTTGCAGTTTTGTTCGATCCATGGTGGACGACCAGGGCGTAGACTTCACGACAACCAACATCCTGCACCACACAGCTGTGTTCACCTGAGCATGCGAGAAACTGTCTACAAGGGCACTGAAGTGCGAACTGCACTGTACAGCAGAACATCTGGGCGGGCTGCCACGCCGCCACCAGCCCAGCAAGAGGCCTGACGCATTGACCGGTGGCAGCGACATTACCACCTGCTGACGAGGCGTAGCCACCTTTTCGCGTCACACGCCAACACCTGACTGCATGAGACACCCTGACTCATCTTACGACTCTGTTAACTCTGCCTCAGAAACAAATGTTATCGAAGATATTATTGTGTCACTGACCCCTCTGCGTGTAAACCGGACCGCTCAGCCACACTCCATGCCTGGCCTCCTGTACACAGTGCAACTGCAGCTCTCCAGGTCGCAACAACACATCTGCGGTACCGGCTTGGACATCAACTCCATCCCAGTGCCAGTGTCAGGATATCAAGGTCAAATTAAAACAGTTATGAGTCAGTTCTCTGAGGAGAGGATACAACAGATTTATGAGACCCTATCCAACTGAATCAATGCACGCAACCAGATCGGAGGGGGCGCAACGTCATGCTGATACGTGGGTTCATTCTGCCAAGTTCTTTGCACTTTTAACTCAGTTTTGTAATCACTGGAAATACATCACATACATGTCAACCCATGAGGCTCATTTCGTAACCTTTTCCTCTTCTGGATGTTTTCCCTTTTTTCTCAAGCAGGGTTTATATTTAAGAGCTGTATCTGAAATAAACGAATATTCGTAACTGCAGCACGTATGTGACAAGAACTGCAGATTAGGCACGTGACAGTATAAAACTGTTTTGTCTTTAGGAATTTTTTTTGTGTCTGTCTGTGTGATCCCCGTGATCTCTATACTACCTGGATGATCTCTCAGCGTTGAACTTCAGACTGCCTACAGATTCCCGTTGGGTACACAGTTCGCCATATCGTAATTAGACAAGACGTTCACGAGCAACGATATGTGTATAAAGATTATTTACTTATTTCTGCTTTGAGCCTTACGTCATTTACTATAATGATATCCAACTCTGGTAACCATCTGCTCTGCAAAATATAGAAGCACCTTCTTAATTATAAGACACCCACATAACCAGTAATTTCTTCCTTCATATGAGCTACTAATTTATCATCTTTCTTGTCATTTTATTGCTGCAAATGGCAACAGAAAATATTTGCGTTCCAGAAATATTTCATGTGGTTTGTATTTTTACTGTGTTTACTCCTAAGGTATTTCACAGTATTCCCGAACTCAGGTGTCTTTTATCTTTCACATTCCTCCTGTCAAAACTGACCATAGCAACTCTGTAGTGGTCTCACCATCAGCTAAAACTGTGAGCAGCCGCCTAATTAGATCTACCCATGTCCTCTTATCAGAAAATAAAACGTGTTGCATTAAAATACGGCTTAATGCAATCCGTACGAGAAGCGCAAATCTGCGGAATAAATAAACGTTTGCAACGGGTAATAACCTATATGAGGTGGATGAGCACTATTTCAACCCATCTCAGTGACCCAAAGGATTGATGCCAGCGACTGGGCAAAACTTTTGACCATCTAAATCATGTGATTTCCTACTTCCAGTTAGTCATACTTTAATTGATGTGTGAATGTCACTCAACTTCTGGATAATAGATCGCAGGGAATCGTGCATTCTTCAGTTCTGAGACACCAACAAGCCCCGTTGTCTTTTATATCATCTGGCTTGTTTTCCCTGATTCCCACGTGGTTTGTAGGTAGACTGGGCTCGAAGAAATCAGTGCAGTTGAGGAATTTCCTGTCTCAGTCACAGTTCATCTTTTGCAGTGGCTTCAGGATCACATACAGCTAGCTCTGCACATAATGCCGTTGTGTCATTAAGAAGTCAGTATCTGAAGACATAATCAGAGAAAATGACGGTACCGTAACGACCTTGTAATATACTTTCTTGTTTAACTATTTCACATTGTGGCAGGTTAAGTTTCAGTTGTTAGTATTTGTGCGGAATATACACTTGCAGAGAAATAAAACGAATTCCGAAAACAAGAGACCCACACGAATGAAGCCTTGTTCCCAAATTGTGCAAGTTGTATTCAGTGTATGATAGCAGTGATAGCATCATACACAAAAGGACAGATTGTCAGTATATAATACTGCTTCCTCAGTCCTGCAACGATCTTAATAGTGTCACAAGTGATCTTCGGAGGCGCACCGTTTTACTTTCAATTGTTGTGACTCCTTCAACGGATACTTCCGGTCAAGACATTTCTTTTTATTCGTGCAGAAACAAATTACATCGCATAATAATTACTATTACAAGCAAATGAAAGAAAAATTATCAAGACAAACTGCTGTTGCCCAAAATCTTGCAACCTCAACTCTGCTCAGAGTCACAAGCGGAAGAGTTTCACCTATGCAAGAAGCAAGGCATAGCAGACAATCTAGTAGGTGTTACGTGTCCTGTGATTCTCAGCACTCTCAGTTGGTAGTATCCACAGGGAAGGGTCATTTCTGGAGATTACTAGTGGATATCGCAACTCCAGAACGAAGATGGTTGAGTGCCCTTCACATGATCCAATTCCGTCCATGCCTTGATGGGAAGGGTTTCTGACGGGAGAGGCCAGATAGTGTTAATCTCGAGTCAAAAAATACACCATTTTTTCCTCACTGTAGCTGATGTTGTTTGAAAAATTGAAGTAACCTTGAGGAAACTTCTTCTGGACATCAGCCTTGAGGTCGCCAGAACGTGCGCACATAAAGCATGGTTTTCCTGGTGATCTTTATTTGTTCTCTCCGCACTGGCAGCTACCTCACGATGAATTTCTGATGGCGCTGTGCCTGCGAACTGGTAGAGTTTTACAAGCGTCGTAGGTTTCAGGAAACCTGTACTATGTCTACATGTCTCATTTAGTGCCCTGTCAAGTATGTTTGCACGGGTAGATTTGTACCAGACTGTCCATGTATCCTCTGCTGCACTGTCTCGTGTTTGTGGGTTTGTGGGATTAAAGGGACCAGACTGCTGTGGTCATCGGTCACTGTCTCATGTTGCTAGTGCTGTCCTTCTCAGGGTTTGTAGTCGAGAACCTCATATACTACCACTGATCTCGAAACTTCCTGGCAGATTCAAACTGTGGGCCGGACCGAGACTCGAACTCTGGACCTTTGCCATTTGCGGGCAAGTGCTCTACCAACTGAGCTACACAAGCACGAATCACGCCCCTTCCTCACAGCTTTACTTCTGCCAGTATCTCGCTAAGAATATTATTTCTGGCTTCCTCCTTCATTTTCGTACTTTCATAGTGCTGATTGCACATCAAACTACGAGCTACTGTGACTCCCAGATATTTTGAATGGGTCATATTCAGGCCTTCCCATGTGATGTTGAGTTTTGCGATGTGTGTGATTGAGCTTAAGGTGATACGCACAAAGATGAGTTTTAACTGGTTTTGAACGAAGTGATTGTCAGAATAACAGACACACTAGACTCTTTCAATGCTTGTCCGCAGCTCGTGGTCGTGCGGTAGGGTTCTCGCTTCCCGCGCCCGGGTTCCCGGGTTCCCGGGTTCGATTCCCGGCGGGGTCAGGGATTTTCTCTGCCTCGTGATGACTGGGTGTTGTGTGATGTCCTTAAGTTAGTTAGGTTTAAGTAGTTCTAGGTTCTAGGGGACTGATGACCATAGGTGTTAAGTCCCATAGTGCTCAGAGCCATTTTCTTTCAATGCTTCTGTCACGTGGGCTTCCACTTCTTCAGTATCTTCAAAAGATTTCACTTGATTCGCTAATGCCAGGTCATCAGCGTAAAGGAAACAGCTTGTGTTTGTAGGAAGTGTTTGTCATTCGTACAGATGTTAAGTAACATTGGTCAAACAACGCTTCGGTCAAGCAGATGAAACCAGATGTGTCCTTATTGTGTTTCATGCATGTGCAATGAGAGACAGGTGTAACTGCTGTGGTCACATGAACACCTCGAGAATTAATAACATGACTTAAATATTATATTTCCGTCTGAAAAAAGACACATTTTTCTTTATTAGACTTGAGTCTGGACTCAGACAAAACTTGAAATAAAGTGTGCAAGTAGGCAAGTTGTTTCGCTATGCGGCCAGCAACTACAAAATCGTCCAGGTAATTTGTACATGAAATTACAGAAGCAATCAGCTGTTCTAGGTAGCGTTGGATAATGACAGGCTCTGATGCGCTACCGAAAGGCAAACGAAGGAACTTGAAATGTCCTAAATGTGTACTGATGACAAACAGATTTTGCGAAGATTCATCAAGAGCAACCTGAAAGTAGGCATCGCGAAGATCAGTTTTTGACAAACTGCGACCTGCACCTAAGCGATTCATAGTTCATCAGGGCGAGGCAATGGGTAACTATCTGACGACTGACAGTGGCCTTGAAATTAGCACAAATGCTAATTTCACCCGATGGTTTGCGAACATAAACTACTAGGGAAGACCACTGACTTGCAGAGATTGGTGCGATTGCCCCACCTTCAGCGCCAGTTTTGTAAACTCTCGGCGCCAGTTTTGTAAAGGCTTCGTCGCTACTCTTGGGGAGACAGAGTTGCCACTGTTATTACGGTAGCCAGAGTTTATGAGTTCGTAAAATGGCTTCTGGTACAGTGCACCACAAAGACAATTTCTCCCTGCCACTATTACACAGCTATGCCCCCGGGTCAGGTTACAGAATAGGAGAACGAGGGTTCTACAACACTCCAACAAATTAGTAACAAAGTCACACAAATGAGTTTAGGGTTTACTTATCTTCGTGATTTGTCGAATAATTAAGTCTACAACAATGTGTGTAACAAACACAAATAAAGCCCTCGATGGCTAAGTGCAAATAATCGTAGGTAAACTTCACAATACATGTTGTTCTTGTTGTGGTCTTCAGTCCTGAGACTGGTTTGATGCAGCTCTCCATGCTACTCCATCCTGTGCAAGCTTCTTCATCTCCCAGTACCTACCGCAGCTTACATCCTTCTGAATATGCTTAGTGTATTTATCTCTTGGTCTCCCTCTACGATTTTTACCATCCACGCTGCCCTCCAATACTAAATTGGTGATCGCTTGATGCCTCAGAACATGTCCTACCAACGGATCCCTTCTTCTGGTCAAGTTGTGCCACAAACTCCTCTTCTCCCCAATTCTATTCAATACCTCCTCATTAGTTATGTGATCTACCCACTCTCGGCATTCTTCTGCATCACCACATTTCGAAAGCTTCTATTCTCTTCTTGTCCAAACTATGTATCGTCCATTTTTCACTTCCATACATGGCTACACTCCATACAAATACTTTCAGAAACGACTTCCTGACATTTAAATCTATACTCGACGTTAACAAATTTTACTTCTTCAGAAACGCTTTCCTTGCCATTGCCAGTCTACATTTTATACCCTCTCTACTTCGACTGTCATCAGTTATTTTGCTCCCCAAATAGCAAAACTCCTCTACTACTTTTAGTGTCTCATTTCCTAATCTAATTCCCTCAGAATCACCCGACTTAATTTGACTACATTCCATTATCCTCGTTTTGCTTTTGTTGATGTTCATCTTATACCCTCCTTTCTAGACACTGTCCATTCCGTTCAACTGCTCTTCCAAGTCCTTTGCTGTCTCTGACAGAATTACAATGTCATCGGCGAACCTCAAAGTTTTTATTTCTTCTCCGTGGATTTTAATACCTACTCCGAACTTTTCTTTCGTTTCCTTTACTGCTTGCTCAATACACACATTGAATAGCATCGGGGAGAGGCTACAAGCCTGTCTCACCCTCTTCCCAACCACTGCTTCCCTTTCATATCCCTCGACTCTTATAACTGACATCTGGTTTCTGCACAAATTGTAAATAGCCTTTCGCTCCCTGTATTTTACCCCTGCCACCTTCAGAATTTGAAAGAGAGTATTCCAGTCAACATTGTCAAAAGCTTTCTCTAAGTCTTCAAATGCTAGAAACGTATGTTTGCCTTTCCTTAATCTTTCTTCTAAGATAAGTCGTAGGGTCAGTATTGCCTCATGTGTTCCAACATTTCTACGGAATCCAAACTGATCTTCCCCGAGGTCGGCTTCTACCAGTTTTTCCATTCGTCTGTAAAGAATTCGCGTTAGTATTTTGCAGCCGTGACTTATTAAACTCATAGTTCGGTAATTTTCACATCTGTCAACGCCTGCTTTCTTTGGGATTGGAATTATTATATTCTTCTTGAAGTCTGAGGGTATTTCGCCTGTCTCATACATCTTGCTCACCAGATGGTAGAGTTTAGTCAGGACTGGCTCTCCCAAGGCTGTCAGTAGTTCTAATGGAATGTTATCTACTCCTAGGGCCTTGTTTTGACTTAGGTCTTTCAGTGCTCTGTCAAACTCTTCACGCAGTATCATATCTCCCATGTCATCTTCATCTACATCCTCTTCCATTTCCATAATATTGTCCTCAAGTACATCGCCCTTGTATAGAACCTCTATATACTCCTTCCACCTTTCTGCTTTCCCTTCTTTGCTTAGAATTGGGTTTCCATCTGAGCTCTTGATATTCATACAAGTGGTTCTCTTTTAATTTTCCTGTAGGCAGTATCTATCTTACCCCTAGTGAGATAAGCCTCTACATCCTTACATTTGTCCTCTAGCCATCCCTGCTTAGCCATTTTGCACTTTCTGTCGATCTCATTTTTGAGACGTTTGTATCCCTTTTTGCCTGCTTCATTTACTGCATTTTTGTATTTTCTCCTTTCATCAATTAAATTCATTATCTCTTCTGTTACCCAAGGATTTCTACTAGCCCTCGTCTTTTTACCTACGGTACTTGATTCTCTGCTGCCTTCACTACTTCATTCCTCAAAGCTACCCATTCTTCTTCTACTGTATTTCTTTCCCCCACTCCTGTCAATTGTTCCTTATGCTCTCCCTGAAACTCTGTACAACCTCTGGTTCTTTCAGTTTATCCAGGTCCCACCTCCTTAAATTCCCACCTTATTGCAGTTTCTTCAGTTTTATCTACGGTCCATATCCAATAGATTGTGGTCAGAGTCCACGTCTTCCCCTGGAAATGTCTTACAATTTAAAACTTGTTTCCTAAATATCTGTCTTACCATTATATAATCTATCTGAAACCTTCTAATATCTCCAGGGTTCATCCATGTATACAACCTTCTTTCATGATTCTTGAACCAAGTGTTAGCTATGATTAAGTTATGCTCTGTGCAGAATTCTACAAGGCTGCTTCCTCTTTCATTTCTTAGCCCCAATCCATATTCACCTACTATGTTTCCTTCTCTCCCTTCTCCTACAGTCGAATTCCAGTCACCCATGACTATTAAATTTTCGTCTCCCTTCACTATCCGAATAGTTTCTTTTATCTCATCATACATTTCATCAGTTTCTTCGTCATCTGCAGAGTTAGTTGGCATATAAACTTATACTACTGCGGTAGGCGTGGGCTTCAAGTCCATCTTGGCCACAATAATGCGTTCACTATGTTGTTTGTAGTAGCTTACCTGCACTCCTATTTTTTTTATTATTATTAAACCTACTCCTGCATTACCCCTATTTGATTTTGTATTTATAACCCCGTATTCACCTGACCAAAAGTCTTGTTTCTCCTGCCACCGAACTACACTAATTCCCACTATATCTAACTTTAACCTATCCATTTCCCTTTTTAAACTTTCTAACCTACCTGCCCGATTAAGGGATCTGACATTCCACACTCCGATCCGTAGAATCTGTAGAACGCCAGTTTTCTTTCTCCTGATAACGACGTCCTCCTTAGTAGTCCCCGCCCAGAGATCCGAATGGGGACTATTTTACCTCCAGAATATTTTACACAAGAGGACGCCATCATCAGCCGTTGTTGCCCCTGCAACTACTGAAAAGGCTGCTGCCCCTCTTCAGGAACCACACGTTTGTCTGGCCTCTCAACAGATACCCCTCCGTTGTGGTTGCACCTATGGTACGGCTATCTGTATCGTTGAGGCACGCAAGCCTCCCCACCAACAGCGAGGTCCATGGTTCATACATAGCAAATGCAATTTACAACTGTCTGTTCACTTATAAGAGTTCACTAAACGACGTTCCCTTCTAACACAGCCGTGAACGATGATCTGTAAGCAAGTGGGTGAGAGCTGCTCTTGTATCTTCTGAGTAGGCTTCTGTCTGTTGTTGTCCGGTCATCGGCGGATTGTACTCGGCCGGCAATTGGCCGAGACGAAGTCAATATCTTCATCCTCAGCGCTGCCCGTGGTGCTGGTACAACTCGAGCAAGTGGGAGTCTCTTTGGCACTGGCACCAGCTCGCATCTTTGCGCCTGTTGTGCTTTTTCCCTGGCTGTGTCTTACTCGGACGACACAGCACTGACGACCATCGTGGGGAGGGAAGCATCTTGGAGAGCGCATTGGATAGCGCGAAGGAAAAAAGTAAGTTCAAGCTTTAACGTCTCGCCGACGACGATTCTGTCAGAGATGGAGAACAAGCTCGGATTGGACAAGAATAAGGAAGGAAACGGTCCTCGTCGTACTCAAAGGAACTATCCAGGCATTCACTTTGATCTGTTAATAGAACCTCCATAAAATATAAATCTGTGTGGCAGGGCACGGATTTGAACCCCTCTACTGCACAATGTGAGTCCAGGGTTTTAATCATTGTGTCAGTACTCTCGGGGGGTAAAACGATAATTGTGTGCACGGGCAACATTCTTCTGAAAGAGCATACCCACCTATCGTTGTAGAAATAAGGGCAGAATGTAATAGATGATGTACTGCATATATTTTGCATTGCACAGTGTTCTACCAACAGATACCGAAGTATATACTCATATTATGCTATACCTGTACACGTCATGAAGCCCAGAGTTGTTTTTCTACGTCGTTACTTTGTACAATAGAACAGCTGTCGTTCTCTCGGGCATCACCGCACTCGAAAAACCGTTATTCCTGACTCCAAGACAGAATATGTTGTTATCGTTAATCACAATTAAGCACCTTTCCTTCTTCTAATTCCATTACCCTACGCTAGACCAGTGGTATTACATGGTCATGAAGTACGAGAGGACATCTGGTCAGCGGAAATATTTCTCTCTTACCAGCTTGCGAATTTTGGTGATCCTAGCTGACATTCTGGGCGCGACCTTTTTGTACTGGGATTGCTGAGCGAATAAAAATGACTACTCGTGGGACTTAGATGTGTAGACGTGAATCTGTACGTAATTTGCTTCGAGAAGAAATTTGATAAACCTGTGTAGCTGCCAAGGAAGATACACAAATGACCCTTTGGATGCAACATGTTGGACAATTCGACGAAAGAATCACGTAGCATCCATCACGCTCACAATGAGACCTGACTGAAAATCGTTTGATAGAAAGAATGGCGCACCTCGACACCGCCCTTGTATGCTGCAGTGTTTGCTAACCGCACATGATTCTCGATTCAACGGACCATTCTTAAAGGGCAATTACAGCTATAGAATCAGCATTTTTATGATAATCACATGGATTTTGCCCATATCACAGCACAGTGCTTCAATAAGTGCCGTTGTTGTCCTCTACCCATCCGCCATTCACATATGATATTTCTTGGTCATGTCTTTACAAGTATTTCAGAAGCAATAGGTGTTTATACATCCAAGGAGAGTGTGTGTGTGTGTGTGTGTGTGTGTGTGTGTATTGCCTTCTCCAGGACAGATCTCCCCTACCAGCACGGTGTGACCACTTTGGGTGCATACCTTGGCGACAGAGAATTTCTCCTCTTCTTGGTTGTCTCCTTCGCTAGCATCCTTTGAAATGCTGCTCATCATATCTGGCCCTTCACCGGCATCATCGCTCTGCAGACAGCCGAAAGCAGAAGAGAAACATGTGTAAGACTCTAACGTCAGCAAATACAGAATTGTGTAACAATCTTAGCCAGAACGATTTAGAGGCATCGATTGTGGTCTATAACTGTCTGGGAGTAAAATAAGTTGTACCTTCACGTTCACTCATTTCATATCGTTTTGTTTCATATTTTTTTACAATTATTATGGCGTATCTGGATGTACTATGTGAATAACTGGCTTTATTCCAGCTGTCTACTAAAAAATTCATATTTCGATTGTCCACTTACCTTGGTGAGAGCTAGTTCCTCTGATTCTGGGCGCTGTCCGTCGTTACTGTCCTTTGAAATGCTTCTCAACATTTGTGAATTCTGGCCGGCGATTTCGCCCTGCAGAAAAACAGTAATTACTGTAGAAATCCACGTAAGAGATGAAGATTCTAAGATTTCTACGTTAAGAAACACAGTATGTACTACGAATTAGAAAATATTGCGACTTTTTTAGTTCCATTCCATTCCCCTCCTTCCTACATAAGCTGCTTCTCGTCACCACCCACGACGTTTCAAATACACTATCACCAGAAAGAAAGCAATGTGCTAAACAGCAAAGTCATAGAGTGAAAAAGCAGTTAAGGTGAAATATATTACCTTATTGACTAATACTATATAACCACTTTTTCTAAATTCCTGAGTTATTAAGTTCTTGAGAATACGGCCGAGCGGGAATGTACACTGTATATAACTGTGTGCACACACGGTATCTTGATTTCTTCTTTATTTTTACAGCTATCCAGTGAAACTAGCACTAGAAAGAGATCAGAGATACAAGGAAATTGCTAGAAAGACGTTCTAGGAATCATTGCACAATGCCAGACGCCAGTCTAATAAAAGCAACAGCCACTAACATCCAAAAATGTAAATCACGAGGCCAGAGAAAGATGGATGAAAAGCTATGTTTGGAATATAGCACTGCACAGAAGCGTAAGATGCACAATGTGGAAGACATTTAAATAATACTATGAGAAAGCTTTCCAATGTGGTGCTTCAGGAGACTTACTGAAGACCTGATGGACAGATCGAGTTAGGAATGAAGATTATCTGCAGAGAGTCAACGAAAAAACAAAGGCCTGATTAGAAAAGATTAAATAAAGACACTGAAATGAAACGTGTGGCTATATGGGCATGTAATCGATGAAGATGCAGTCATATAAAACGATGGCAGTAGAAACTGTTCAGGTATGCTGAATCTGTAATGTGGTGAATATGTAACTATGCACATATAACAACATTGGATATTATTGAAAACTGTATATGAAGGGTGGCTGGACAGAAATGATCGCAGAGGCGGATCTTGATGTGAATAAATACTGCTGACAACAGAAGTGAAGTACCCAGGAGAGGAGGAAACAAAATGAAACTTTTCGGCTTCAGAGGGCATGTGATGTTATTTCACTGATTACATGACAGTATGAGTCCACTTAACAGCATGGTGTTCCTCCCTTCTGGCCTGGATGCATACATTGATTCTGTTGGAAGGTTGTCATAAAGGCATTTTATTCTCTCCTGAGGAATGCATGTATGTAATAAACTGGGTACCTAGAAACGATGGAGAGGTTTCGTCCCGCCGTAGCCCTCAGTGGTTCACAACCCCACAACAGGCTACAGCAGTCCACTCACCCCACCGCCGCCCCACACCGAATCCAGGGTTATTGTGCAGTTTGGCCCCCAGTGGACCCCCTGGGAACGTCCCATACCAGACGAGTGTAACCCCAAAAGTTTGCATGGTAGAGTAATTATGGTGTATGCATACGTGGAGATGGTGTTTGCACAGCAATTGCCGGCACAGTGTAACTGAGGCGGAATAAGTGGAACCAGCTCCCATTCACTGAGGTAGATGGAAAACTGCCTTAAAATCCATTCACAGGTTGGCTGGCACACAGGACCTTGACACATAATTCGCTGGGCGGATTTGTGCAGGGGACCAGCACGACTTCCCACTCGGGAAGCAGCACATTAGACCACGCGGTTACCTGGGTGGGCCTCCTGAGATAACTGTCCACAAGTGTTGTAGCTGGTCCTTGATATCCTGGATGCAGGTACCGATACGTAGTTGACATATGAACTGTTCCCACACATGTTGAATGAGGACAGGTCTGGCGATCTTGCTGCCCACACGATTAACGTAACTCACACAGTCAGTTCATAGTGACACATGTCACGTATAGATGAGCATTCTCCTGTTGAAAAATCGCTCCAACATATTGTCGCAAGAGAGGTAGACAGGGGGATGTAAGATATCGATGATGCATTGTTGTGCTATTAGAGTCCTCTCAATAACTACCAGCTGTGACGTGAAATTATATCCAATGTCTCCCCACACCATGACATCAGGAGGAACACTGCTGGGACTCTCCAAAACATTGGAAGAATGAGGCCTCTCCACAGGTCGTCACCACATTCGCCGATGATGGTCATCTAGGCTAGTGGAGAATCACAATTCATCACTGATTACAATGTGGCACCATTTATCAGCATTACATACTTCCTGGTCATGGCACTACTCCAAAAGCAGCCATTTGTATTGTGGTGTTAATGACATCGTATGCATGGGACAGTAATTCCCTAGTCTGGCTGCAAACCTCCGACCAATGGTGCGGGATGACACAAGATGTTGCAGGGAGTCCATTAGTTGCTCTCAGACGTCAGGCGCAGATGCAAAGGGGTTAGTATGTCCTTGGTGCATAATACAGAGCTCCCACATAGTGTTGGTGATGCATGGTGAAACGGACAATTAACGACCAGTATGCCTGCCTTCATATTCCCTTGCAGTCCCCAATTGTGTTACTGTCACACCTGAATGCTCCAAAAATTTGAATATCCCTTGATTAGACTAGGTGGCCGAAAGGAAAACCACAGTGAGACCCCTTTCAAAATCTGTTACTGATCTCACAGTCTCGCCTGAGTACACATCATCTCCTCGTCCTTTAGTGATCAGTAAATATCTGACACTGTTCACACCTCTTATACATCCTACCAGGCCTGGTAAAACACTAAGAGCGCTAGGATACTTTGGCTCATTCTACCTACTGCAGAAAATTGCACCTCTAAGTAGGGTATCACTACTGGCATCAGATAACCTTCAAATGACCTTTGGTGTCATATTACTGTCAATGCAATGCAAGTGTCATATTCAGGGTCACTAGTGAAATGTGTCAAGGTTCCTCATACCCCCTTCCCAGGGGACGCGGGGGAGGTGGAGTGTAGAGGGAGGAGTGTTTTGTTTCATATCTTAATTTCCTTTAACTTACATGGGTCGAATGCAACAACATCGAAACAGGGATTTTCTGTCCGTATACCCGACAGAGTTATTATTTTGCATCGTCACATGTTCAATTCGGTGAGTGACTGAAGTGGTGTGTATGTGGGTGGGGGGGGGGGGGGGGGTACCTCTAGTATTCAGGTCTATTATGAGGGTGAAAACGGTTCTATTGAACGATATGTCTCTTGATTGCTTGGAGTCCAAATAAACTTTTTTTGGAGGGCTGAAAATTTATATGTTTTCTTAATATCAGACAGGTGCACAATTTCGTTTCACTTTGCGTATATACACATCGTCTCGACGTGTTCACAAATTAAAACACCGCTCGGATAGCACTGTCGACCATAAAGGTACGTTATTTACATCAGGCAGCGATGTATACGTCCGTAGGCAGTGTAAAAGCAAGCATAACCTCACCTTAATAGTCCGATTATAACATTTTCGTCTATTTTGCATATTATGCTACGATGTCATTAATTTATTCTGTCAAATCGTCTTTGCTCGCCATTTTTTTCTCTCCTTCTCACAGCAGCGATCGACGGAAATCACGTGATAGGAATAATTTGTTATAACAAATGTCCACTGCCTGACCCCCTCACTACGGAGAACTCAGATAGAATGGAGAGCATATTGCCCGAAAGCAGTTCAGCCCTTTAATCTCCTCAAAAACATGAAGTGCATACAGCAAATGATGGTAATCGAATTATAAAAATTAAAATTGATCAAAGGGTGGGGATCTGAGATTGTAAGCCATTGTCTGAGACACCTATACTCTGGAACCCCACAGAGATTGACAGACAGCATGTTGACTTCAGTTTAATGTTGTTGGTCGACCTCCACCTACCCTCCCTCCCCCCCCCCCCCTCCCTTCCCGGGAGGATCTTCAGACGTCTCGCCAGAGGCGTTCAATATGACAGTCACAACTGAATCGACAGTAACATGACACCTAAAGTCATTTGAAGATGATTTCCTAAAGGCAGTGATGCCCTACTACTCTTAATCATTTACGTACCTGCCAGTGTTGTGTACGTGTACGAAGTTACGTGGATATACGGCGATGTCTACTGTGTGCTTTAAATTTTCTGTCGGGCTGTGTATAAGACCAATTGTTGATGAAGTGGGTGGCAGCCCCTCTGTGGAGTTTGGAAGTTAGGGGATGAGGTACTTGGAGAAGTAAAGCATTAAAGATGGGTCGTGAGTTTTGCTCGGGTAGCTCAGTTAGTTGAGCACTAGCTCACGAAAGGCAAAGGTCCCGGGTTGGAGTCCCGGCCCGGCACACAGTTGTTATCTGCCAGGAAGTCTCAAATTAGGTCTTGTGCTGCCCAGAGCGCAAGCGGACGAAAAAACTTCGGTGCGACCGTGATGTTTCTTTCTGCCTATTCATGAGCAATACGTTAGACTTCTTTATGCCTAGTCTCATCTGCCAGACCCTGCACCCATCGCCAGTCCACTGCATTTATTCGGGCAGGTACTTTCTTACGTTAGTGCAAGGCTGTTCCTGGGGTTTTGGCTGATGTCCACCAATATTGTCTTGCGGCGTATGAGACACTATGCGTTGCCTTTGTTCGGAAGCAAAATTAGTGCAACTTATTAAAGTATGGAGCTTCGAAGACAGAACAGCGCGAGCAGCGGGTTAAAATATTCAAGTCGCTCGGACACAATTCTCATCAAAATGTGATTATTTAAAAACTTTTGAAACTTCGGAACAATTTCCTACTTACCTTAGCAAGAGCGAGGTCATCCGACTCTGGGCGTTGTTCGTCGCTTGTATCCTTTGAAATACTGCTCAATATTTCAGAGTCTCCGCTAATGCCATCGCCCTGGAGAACAAATAAGTATTACTGAAGCGCCAGATAAGTTTGACGCTATTAGGAGCCATTCGAATCTCAACAGCAACTCTAGTGTAATATGACTGTCTTAACTATGGCTCAAAATGTTCATGTGTTAATTTTGGAATGAAACATGTTCAGCTACCAGCCATACATGATTTCTTCAAATCTTATTTCCTCCTTACTTAAAATACAATACTTCCGAAGACAGCAAGCACCTATCACGTTAAAAGAGACACTGCTTGATAAAAAAAATACGAATCATAATTATCGGGAGGTAAGGATGCTGATGACACAAATGACTAACAGTGACATGCGATAAACGTTTTCGGCCAACAAATCGCTGCTTTAAACTCACAGTGTTTTAAGTTTTCATGACTTAGATTTTCTACACGTCTCGAAATCGAATCAAAGAAGTTAGTTCGATTCAGCATAGGTGGGCGCATGAATGCTCTTAAGTTGTGCCAAAGGCTCTTCTCCTTGAGATGAATTCGTTAATTAAGCTATGCAAAGTATAATTTTAGGCCAATGATAACTTTTAGTGTCTGTAAATGATCGATTGTGTAATACACAACTAAAAAAATTGTTCACTTTAAGGGTAGCACGAGGGTAATCAGAGTCGGATTGCAAGCGCATGGATCGCAAATAAAATCCACCATCGCCTCGTTGCAAGAACCGTCATGTCGTTCGCTTCAAGTCATTTAGGAAAACCATAGAAAACGTAAATTATGATGGTCAAAATATAATTTGAAGCCCATTCTCTTCGAATATGAATTAAGTGTTCAAATAGTATGCCTCCTCGCTGAATCTGGACAGTTGCCATCTTGGAAGACTAGCACGGCTACAAACTCTAATTCGCGGACTGCATTGTAGGGATATTTTCATATTCGTCGCAGAAGTCTGCCAAGTAATTTGCGGTGGAGAGTCCGATTAGCTGTACCGTGTACAATGCATTCTTCAACTATTTCTAGATTTTAGAAAAGCTTTTGACTCAGTATCACATCAACAGTCATTAAAGAAAGTGCGATTACATGGGGTTTCAAACGATATTTGCGACTGGATTGAGAATTTCTCGACAGCGAGGACCCAGCTTGTTGCCTTAGATGGGAGTCATCGACAGATGTGGATGTAACTTCAGGCGTGCGTAGGGACCCTTGGTGTTCGTATTAATGACCTAGCAAATAGCATTAATAATAGGTACAGATTTTTGTAGATGATCCTGTTGTTTATAAAGAAATGCTGACTAAAAAAATCTGCACAAATATTCAGCCAGATCTTTATAAAATTTCGTAGTGGAGCAACTTTGTCAACTGGCGTTAAATGTTCACAAATATAAAACTATGGGCTTCACAAAACGAAAAACCGTTGTACATATGACTGAAATATCGGTAAATCATAAATGGAATCAGCTAGTTCATACAAGTATCTGGGTCTAACAATACAGGGTGTCCCAGTCAGACCTCCACTTCAAGGACTCAGGAGAGAAAAACCACAGTAGATACGACAATGAAAAATGCTCCACATTGCAGAGCATCTAAAGAATTTATATTCCCGCTTCAGAAGTGCCAAGTATCGTCGCCAGAGTGCAGCATGGTCGCATGAAGTGAAAATGGCGACTCCACAGCAGTGAGCGCAAGCAGTGGTGTGATTTGCGGAAACAAAATCGCCGATTACTGCGCAAAGAAATTATCGTCGAGTGTATGAATGTGACCCACCTGATATGAAAACAATTAAGTAATGGTACAGGAAGTTTCTGGCAATGGGAAGTGTTTTGAAATATTCTGACAGAGCACGTTACGAGTTTCAGAAGAGACAGTGGAGGACATCAGACAAACGTTTCTTAGAAGCTCACGTAAAACAATTCGTCAAGCATCTAGGCAACTTGATGTACCTCGATCGACATTGCATCGTGTAGTTCACCAGCGTCTACGTATGTGAGCTTACAAAGCGCAAATTCTGCAACATCTGACGCCAAACGACAAACCACTCCAATAACAATTTGCTGCGAATATGCTGCAGCGTACTGATACGGATGCTAGCTTCCTGGGAAGATGTTTGTTCCCAGATGAGGCAACCTTTCATCTATCAGGAAGGGTTAATAGGCGTACTGTTCGAATTTGGCGTTCGCAAAATCCGCACGTTGTGATTGAACATGTTTGCGATAGCCCTAAACTAAACGTCTGGTGCAGACTATTGCACGACAGGATTGTTGGACCATTCTTCTCTGCGGAACAAACAGTGAATGAGACAGTGTAATTGGGCATGTTGGAGCAGTTTGTGTACCCTCAGATACAAGACTTGCAACCCAGCATCATTTTTCAACAAGATGGAGCTTCGCTGCATTAGTCAACGGCTGATTGCAAGTTCCTGAATAGGAAATTTCCCAGTTGTTGGATCGGACGTGGACGACCCATTGCCTGGCCGTTCGACATTACACCTCTTGATTCCTTCATGTGGGGAATCGTAAGAACTTGGCAAGAAATCGAATGTAGACTCGATATTCTTTGTGCTACAAATGGTTCACATGTAGAGGTGTATTTACGATAAATAAATAAATTCTTTGGGATGCTCTACAATGCGATGCAATTTTCATTGTCGTATCTACTGTGTTTTTTTTTTTTTCCTGGGTCTTTGAAATCAGGGAGGTTTGAGTGCGACACCCTGTATATAAGAATATGAAATGGTTAAGAAGATGGTAAAAATCGGGGATACTGAACATATACAAAGAAAAGCAACATGACTGCTTACATATTTGTTTGACTCACAGGGGGGGAGGGGGGGGGGACCTTATAAGATGTAAGGATAGTAAGGATTGGAGCTTAAATAGTGGCAAATATTTATTCAAAACCGATAAAAAAGAGTTACATGTTAGCACCTGTTACTTTCCTTCAAAGTAGTCACCAGCGTTGTGTAGAACCCGTTGCCAGCGATTTGAAAGACGTAGTATACCGTTAGCAGAGCCTGTTCTGTTGATGGTGCGAATGGAGCGGTCTAAAGTTGTGGCGATTCTCGTGTACGACTCTAATGGTGCTATCCTAATGCATTACATTCCTCCACAGCAGACCGTCAATGCACAGTATTACTGTTCGTTTTTGGAGCATCACCTGCGACCACATTTGCGAAACAAGTGACGACATTTTCTACGCAACCCTCCCATCATTTTGCACGACAATGCGCGGGCGCATACAGCGCAATCTGTGGCTGCACTGTTCGGTCGATGGGACTGGGAAGTACTGTACTAGACTTGGCCACAGTTTCTATGTTTCGATACAGTGTATCGATACGTGGAACTGTTTCAGTGTTTCGGAACGGCTGTGGTTCACTGTTTCGAAACAATGGTGTTTCATTCCGCTCCTGTCTCGGAAAACCGGACCAGATTCCATCTCGAGCCAGACACAGAAACTGTATCGTTGTTTCAAAATAAGGCTGTTTCAATCCACCTGTGCTTGGAACGGACTAATTGTATCGAAACAGTGATGTTTCATTCCGCTCTGCGTCGGACGAGATTCGTGAAACACTTTCAAGAGTGTCGAAATCTTTTTGACAAGCAATAGCATGAAGCCTAAGATATCCGAAAATAAAGCTTCGTTTCTAGCTGACTGTCCTATTCCGAAAATGGCGTAACATCTGCTTTATAAACACTAACCAAACAATAAAACAACGCATACTATTCACATTGAAAATAATAAATATGTGAAAATCATTCAGTTAAATTACACTTTTTTATAACATACGCTTCTCTGTTCATGTACAGTAATCATATTAAGAAACACAAGTAAGCGTACAACATTTTGAATTAAAAAAAGGGGTAGAGTGACAGTTATTAGACATATATACAAATTTGATGTAGGTATAATTGCAAGCAATCTGTCTGACATATCACTGATAGTGTAATGGTGAACGGGAAGGGCTGGGAAGCATGGTGAATTTATAGTAACGGTTCGAAACACCTTGAAAGACAAAACTTTTTCTGTTATATTTTGTTATTTATTCGAATTATTTGACATTATTTGTAAGTCTACAGTCACTGTGCCTATTATCCACAATGATTCCCTTTGTGCGCATGGAAATTAGCGGGATGGGTATATTACCCATACTAACGGAATGTGGGAATCCCAGTAGCATATCCGCTGTTTCTGCAGTTTGCTCCCACCTCCAATTCTGTTCGTGGTTGGTCTTCTGTCTTCGGCTATGGCTGTCCTCAGCGAATTGAAAAGTATGAAAGTCACACGGCACGAAAGCAGAGCATTTGCTGCATGAAATACGAAACTGCCAAGACGTCTAAGTGATAGTTTCATACTTTCTGCGATATGATTAGCGCTCTCGCAGATCATTTGTGTTTATATGGACATACTTATACAGTAGACATTCAAGATGATAAAATGTGTAGGTTTATTAAATTACAAATCACAAACTGTTTCACTGTTTCGAAACAGCGTATCGAAACATTACATTGTACTGTTCCATTTGTTTCGAAACAGTTACGTGTTTCAGTTTGCCCATCTCTATACTGTACCATCCACCATACTTCCTGGACTTCAGTCCTTGTGACTTTGATTTGATTCCAAAGATGAAGGAAGCATTCGCTTCAGAACTGTTCCAGAGATTCGACAGGCAGTAGACCGTTCCATTCGCACCATCAACAGAACAGGCTCTCTAACGGTATACTACGCCTTCCACATCGCTGGCAATTGGTTCTACACAACGCTGGTGACTACTTTGAAGGACAGTAACAGGTGAAAACATGTAACAGTTTTGTATCGGTTGTGAATAAATAGTTGCCACTATTTATGTTCAAACCCTCGTATGTGCTACCTTGATACGTACACATATCAGTGTGTTGGTTGTGTTTTCTCTGCGATGACCCGACCCACTGCCCAGGGGAAAACAAACATTAATGGCTTGCTCTTGCCTTATGTATCTGAAAGTATTAACCAACCTAAAAAGATACTACACCTAATAGCTACAATTATTTGTCTGCAAATGAAGTAAATACTGATGTGAAAAGTAAGTAAACTGTTTATTATTTCAAAAGTAATCGCCGTAACTGTTCGTACATTGATCCCACTATGAACAAAACTGTCAATGTCTGTATGAAAAAATGTTTGTGGTTGCCTAAGGAAACCTGATTGTACCAACGGGTCCACTTATTCATCCGAAGCTCCAAAAAATGTGGAAAGCGTATGGCGGGAGGGGGATTGCGACTTGTGGAGGATCTGTAAGAACTTCCCAGAGAGACTTCTGGAGTGTACTCGAAACTACCTTCGCATCATCTGGCCAGGCATTATCCTGCAACAAAATGACGCCGCCCGTCAACAATCCTAGGCATTTGGATCTGATGGTTCCTTTTAAATTTTTGCACATTTTCAAACAAAATGGCAAAAACGTTCGTAAACAAGTCTAGCAATGGCTTTATCTTGTGAGGAACGAATGGCGATAGGAGCGCCGCCATCATATCGCTGGCCGCGGTCTGTGCTTGCGTGCTCTAGAAGATAGTCGCCAACGATCCAGCTAAAGCATGCTCACAAAGGTTCAAGAAACGGTATTAAGCGAGTAATCTAGCAGCATACTACATTCCCGTGCGTATCGCTCCCGCAGGAGCCTTAAAGACGAGATTATTTGTAGATTAATTACAGTGCGCACAGAGGCACATGCAGTCACTGTTCCCGCTGTCCATGTGTGAAAGGAGCGGGAACAAACCCTAATAGGAGATACAACGCAAGAGAAATACCCTCCGCTGTGCACTTCACAATGGTTAGCTGCGCACAGATGTAGATGTATATTTGACAAACTTGTGCCACGACTTTGACAAGTATTTACTGAAGAGAGGTAACAGTTTCGGAATATGGTGCAACAGGATGAGAAATTCGTTGTAAAAATTGTTTTGGGGAAGGAAATCGGGCATGCCCTTTCAGAAGAGCCATCGCGGCATTCACCCCATATGATTTAGGAAAATTACGTACGGGGATTTGAACCGCCGCCCTCATCGTCTTATCAATGAGCCGCCTCGCTCGGTGACGTCATGGAGTTGAGACAGCCAGCATGGTTTTATGAAAAAGGAAAGTAGTTTACCGGCATTCAACGTGCTGATGAAGATTGTTATTCAGGGATATAACTGGACCATTCGGTATCCTAGATACATTAAGTACTAATAGTAGGCTATCTGAACAAGCTAAGTACGACCCTCTCATTCAGCATTCTGATACGGTGAGAACGAACTTAATTTCCAGCTCACCATCACTTTACCACTAAGACGAAATAGCTCAGCTTGAGAACAGTCTCACAGCATAACAGATAGAGAGAAGACTAGATTAGATTACATTAAATGTAATCTTAGATCCAAGTGATCCATAGTGAGGAAATCCTCAAGGATGAAGAGCATGTCAGAAAAACAAGAATAAACAATAAATATTTACAATAAAACCAAGCATATTAATCAGCTAATATACCTTCCACATATCGCAAGTGAAATGATCCTCATCGATATGGAACAACTAAAAAAGATATTAAGCATATCTTCACTTAAAAAGTGATAAATATTAAATTTTAAAGGACTTATTTACAATTATTGCATCACTGCACTGAAAGTTCTGTGATGGGTTCCTCCCAGGTCAATTTATTATCAAGCTGCCGTCCCAAGAATTTAACACTGTCCGCTTCTTCTATCATTTTGTCATCATATTTTAGGCATATACTGGTGGAAATGGCTTACAAGTTCTGAACTGCATGCAATGTTTTTTTTTAAGTTTAGTAACAAAGAATTGTCGAGGAACCATTTACTGACCACTCTACGACTACACTTGATTTGTTATTCATTGCAATGTTTTTATCATCTGTAATCAAAATAAATTTGGCGCCTGAAAATGTTACTGAGGAAAAGTAAGGGTCTAATATTGAACATTGTGGGACACCACATGTAATTAGTTCTCAGCTGGATGATGCCTGATAGTTTAATAAATGTGTCTTTCTAATGACACCTTTTTTTCCTGTCAAAGATATAGGATTTGAACCATTTTGCAGCATTCCCAGTTACACCACAAAATTCTAAGACATGCGAATGAGTTTCACCTACATTCTACTTTCACTGAACACAGTTGGACTTGTACTTATCTGGAACCCTGGAGAACCTTATGAAGCATAGCAAAGCAGCTACGCTGACAAAATTTCAGTGGGAAACCGAAATGGAATGTACCGTGACCTCAACAAAAATAATACAAGAAGTGGTACGCTGTAATTGAAAGTACGAGATACAGTTATATGGAGCAACAGCAGTGACTGAAAATCAAAGGTGACGAGTACTTACATCACATCACTAATCATTTATGTTTTTATTGATGAATTCTTTAGTGTCTATTCTTGTTCCGCAAGGTTCTTTAGACCTGATAGATTTCATACTCCAGAATGCTTCCTCTCCCATCAGAATTGTTTGGATTTGTGGAGCTAAAGTAACTCTCTGTTCGTGTCTCTTTCTGTTTTTGTTTATCTCCAAGTGTATCTGCTTACCTTGGCGACTGGGAAATACTGTGCTTCTGACTGCTGTCCATCATCAGTCTCCTTGGACATACTTCTCCACATCCGTGTGCCTTCGCTGTCTCCCTCATTCTGCAGCAAGAAGAAAACACAACCATACGGTGCAGAAGACATAAAGAGTACCCATACGAACACCTCTAACAACTAGAAAATTGGAAGCCAGATATGAAGCAAGTCTTTCAAAATTCCTTTTAAGTATCTCCTAAATGATGTCCCTGTCTACAATTTCCTTTTTTCTGGTGACATATGTACAAAGATCCCCTATAAAAGAATTGTGCTGAATAAGTGAGAAAGTAAAAATATACATTCCAGTTTATGCAATAAATCTGACGTTTTGCGTAACTACATACATTCCAACTTAGGACTCTTCTTTCTTTTAATAAATAAGGAGTGGTTTTGACAGAGTTGTGAGGTGATAGTAGGCATTTATTTGTCTTTTTCTGGAACTGTAACTTTGTCCTACATCTCCAAATCGATGCATAGACTCCAGCGGTGTTTTTAACACTTTTCAGAATATAACACGCTTAAATTGCTAATAAATTTTATTATGTCCCTTCAAAGCGATTGTTACGCATTACGAGACTGTAAAGAAAAACGTTTCACTCCAAAAGGGCGCCAACGACTAGGAAAGAACCTCAGGTCTAAATGTCAACAGAACTGTTCTGAGTTTGTCACCGCAACATGGATCAACGTTCTGGCCTGTGTTGCAAGTTGTCTTAGTCATGGTGGCGTATACAGGAATGACTGTGCTTGGAACTGTGACCACAACGGTGATCCACATTACGGCATGATGACGCAGTCTTGTACCTAGAACATTTTTTAAGGAAGTTGGTTACGGCAGAGCAAGCAAACATTAGCAAATACAGCCTGCTCTGTGATGATGATAATGAAGATGATGTGGAGATAAGGATAACGTTGTTATGATGATGGAGATGAGGACAGCGCTGACGACGACAATGATGAGTTGACATATTTTTTGTCCTTGAATCTCCTACTGCTGTTAAGAATTTTTAGGATTTGTCTCCCTACTTGATGCTTTTCGAGAAGAACACAATGATCTTTTTACCTGCTTACCTTCGTGAGGGCATACTCCTCCAATTCTGGACGCTCTTCACTGCTATCCTTTGATATGCCACTCCATCCTGGCGAGTTTTCGGCAAATCCGTCTCTCTGTGGAAAACAAAAATGTGAAAACCTTAAAGGAGTATTAACACGTGTAAGCTCACTGAACGAAATAAAGGGCATCCTGTTAACTCGTGTAAGGTCACTGAACAAAATAATGGGCATCCTGCCCCCCCCCCCTCCCTCAAAAGAGCACCCTGGTCGCTTTGGAGCGCTGTAGATGGTGTAGAAACTGGTTGCATAGTCAAGTGACCCTCCACTCACAGGGAAGTAGTGTATATGTGCTACCTTTCATCGAATCAGTGCAGTAAGATAGATATAAGACGTGACAGAAAGCCGAAAGTATCGTGTTTGGACATGCCCGTGATACACCCGATTTGCTGGTCTATCGATGCTGTCTGTTCGATGCGTTTACAAGGAATGGCGTGCCACTGGCAGGCATGGACATAAAAAGATCCTAACCGACAGTGACCGGAGACGAATGTTACACCTCATCAGTGACAATCGCTTACAAACCCGGCAGGCATGTGTGCTGTCAGTGAATGCACATCCTTCTCAACAAGTTTCAGGGCGGATATTGGGAAGGGAACTTCATGCAATGGACATTTAGAGTTCGGTACCTCGCAAAAGACCTTTGTACAGAGCGGCACATAAAGCTCCACGTCTTCAGTTGGCCAGCAACACAGAGCTTAATGAAGGCGTGCAGTGTGGTGTGACGAGTCGCGATTTTGTTTCTTTTCAAATGATAATAAGCGCGCACTCTACCGACACTTCAAAGAAGCGTTTACGCTGCATTGTACAAGGGTGTAGTTCAAACCAAAGGCGGTTCTTCGATGTTTTTGCGAGTGGTTTTCGTAGCACGACTTGTACCCACTCATACATTTTATAGTGGCATGAACCAGGGTGTGTATTTCAACATTCTTGGTGACCAACTGCTGCACTTTCTTCTACATCTTCACGATGTATATCTTGTGGCCATTCTATCCTTCCCTGACTGCAGCAACCGTGCTCAGTACATCGCACGCATATGCTTCTGATTTGACGAACCCTCATGCATTTTACTCTAGCTCAAATAGCCCCCTAAACCACCTGATTTTTACCCCATAGAAAATTTTTACAGTTGGTTTGAACCATACGAAAGAATCAACACCCCTGTAATTTGGAAGCTGTGTGGGATCTAGCCGTCAATACGTGGCTTGAGCTGGATATGGTAGACCTGAAGAAAATTCCTTGGCGAATAATTGAGGCCATTTTCAAGGATGGGGAGGGGGGGAGGGGAGAGGTAACATATGGTATTATGGTGACATCTCCTGAGAGTGACCGACTTGTTGACCGATTTTCTTATACGAAACAAAGATTATTACTTTGATCAATTTGAATACCTACAGCGCAAATAAACTCTCTTGCTAGCAACTCTGTGTAGTCGAAGACACACGTATATGAGGTTCTATTTGATTGTATGTCTATATTCGCCAAAGGCAGTACTATCTGCTTTTTGACGTACTCATTCTCTGTCACTGAGATGATCAATATAAGCATTGACCTAATGGTCTAAACCATTTTATTGCTTCAGTAAACGTACGAAATCAGTGTTCCCATTTATCTTTATGTCCAGTATTGTGTGACTGGCTCAGGTTCTTATGTTGGACGAGACAGCTGACACACTGCTGCTTTCTAAAACCAAATGAGCGCATGATCTGTTGTATTATGCTCAGTGTGTATGCCGTAACAATCCGAGATATGGCGATTCCTTTCACCTAGGTATTGTTGATCACGACTGTTACACATGGCTGCTCATCCAATGGTATGGCCAGTGGATGCGCAACTACCAAGTTTGGAGTGACTCATACATCTGGTGCTGATGAATCGGTTGCGAATAAATACAGTGAGATCTTGTCCATCTCGTCAGTGATTAAGACTTACTCAGTACTTAGATGCATATAATGTGTGTGTGTGTCTGTGTGTGTGTGTGTGTGTCTGTGTGTGTGTGTGTGTGTGTGTGTGAGTGTGTGTAATGTTCCCCAGTAAAATATAGGCATGTTTTCTGCTTACCTTTTGCAGAGGAATATCCTGTGACATTGCATTCTGTTCACCATTAGTGTCCTTTGACGTGCGACTCAATACATTCACCTCTTCTCCACTACCTTCGTTCTGTACAAAACGGAAATGAGTGTAAATTATTTAAATATTAGTAGCAAATACATCATTTAAGGTGGTTTGATGACAAAACCTTCCCATCCTTCAAAGAACTAGTTTCTTAATTAAACAGACAGAGGGCTCATTCACGGCGTGACAAATATAGGTACATTAATGCTGTCCAGCGACGACAGAACAGATGAGAAGACTTTTTTTAAATGAAAAAATCTTGAAGATATGTAGACGTTGAGTTACATATGAGTAAGCGATGTTGAGAAACGGAACTAAAATTGCTTTATGTGTGTAGCAATATTATTGCAGCTTTCTCTCTTACAGTCAAATATCCAGGTGAAATCAGCATATTAATGGTTTTATAATACACTAAAGAGGACGAGCAGTTTCGAAAATAATCGCTGAAATTTCCAAAAGATATGTATATCTATCAGGTGTTGTAAGGTGACAAACAAATAACAAACCTTACTTCGAATTCCTGAAACAATTCTAGTTAACTTGATATGTCAGACAACATAGTTACGTGAAAATGTACGAATTATTAAGAGACAACGCAAATAAACAAACCAGTAATTCGGGAATATAAACCACTAACACCCACACTAGTAATTGCGCGCAAGTAATTTCCCAGGCCCGAACTACGAGATGCAGTTCTGAGAGAAGAAGAATTTTACGATGGCAACACCCGTCCCAATGTTATCCGAAACCCACACAGTGAAACATCTAACAGACGCAATGAGACACTGGAGCCACTGTGCAGGCCATCGGCAAGCGCCGCCCTTGTCCGTCCTTTTAACGGCGACTCTTTGCAAGGCCTTTCTACAGGAACATGGCGGAAGATAGCTGATAAACGTCTGGAGAAACCCAACTCAAAACATTGGTGACTCACTTTAGCCACCTGCATTAAAACTAGCATGAAAAAAAGCTGCTTATTTCAGTATTTCGTGGCAGAAGCTAAACTCTGCTTTACGAAAGAAACGAGGCCTGTGATAGCCTACAAAAACTCTATCGGGTGGAGTTATAAGAAGTAAGAACGCTCTAACTGGCCAAAAAGGAAACGCTTGGCCGCCATCTTTGATACAGGCAAATGTAGACAGAGAAATTCGCTCTTTATCTTGCATAAAATCATTGAGTGTTTGAGCAAGGCGACTCGCGCCGCGCTGAGACGATAGCGAAATGTGAAAAAAAATGTTGCTTGCCGTTGTAGTCAATTTTAGTGCTGCCCCCTGCAAAGTAGTTCCCTTCTGAAACTTCCTGGCAGATTAAAACTATGTGCCCGACCGAGACTAGAACTCGGGACCTTTGCCTTTCGCGAGCAATTGCTCTGCCATCTGAGCTACCGAAGCACGACTCACGCCCGGTCGTCACAGCTTTACTTCTGCCAGTATCTCTTCTCCTACCTTCCAAACTTTACTGAAGCTCTCCTGCGAAACATGCAGAACTAGCACTCCTGAAAGAAAGGATACTGCGGAGACATGGCTTAGCCACAGCCTGGGGGATGATTCCAGAATGAGATTTTCACTCTGCAGCGTAGTTTGCGCTGATATGAAACTTCCAGACAGATTAAAACTGTATGCCCGACCGAGACGCGAACTCGGGACCTTTGCCTTTCGCAGGCAAGTGCTCTACCATCTGAGCTACCGAAGCACGACTCACGTCGCGTCCTCACAGCTTTACTTCGGCCAGTATCTCGTCTCCTACCTTCCAAACTTTACAGAAGCTCTCCTGCGAACCATGCAGAACTAGCACTCCTGAAAGAAAGGATACTGCGGAGACATGGCTTAGCCACAACCTGGGGGATGTTTCCAGAATGAGATTTTCACTCTGCAGCGGAGTGTGCGCTGATATGAAACTTCCTGGCAGATTAAAACTGTGTGTCCGATCGAGACTCGAACTCGGGACTTTTGCCTAACGCGGGCAAGTGCTCTACCATCTGAGCTACCGAAGCACGACCCACGCCCGGTCCTCACAGCTTTACTTCTGCCAGTATCTCGTCTCCTACCTTCCAAACTTTACAGAAGCTCTGAGCACTATGGGACTCAACTTCTGAGGTCATTAGTCCCCTAGAACTTAGAACTACTTAAACCTAACTAACCTAAGTACATCACACACATCCATGCCCGAGGCAGGATTGGAACCTGCGACCGTAGCGGTCGCGCGGTTCGAGACTGTAGCGCGTAGAACCGCTCGGCCACTCCGGTCGGCGCGATCTTCATCTTCAACATTCGTTCTGCCTTCACTAAACATTTTATGCCAACGACAAACTTGAGCTCTTAACATAATCTCCTCTCCAACAGCCTTCTGAAACTTACCGTAAGTTGTCGTCGCGTTTTCACCCAATTTAACGCAAAAAGAAATGGCACACTGCTGCGCAATATTATGCGGTTCCATTTCCATGACGAGAGACACAAACACGTGTTAACTTATTACAGCACAACTCACGACTGAGCAGTTGCATCGATGTACCACTTGGACTATAAGCAGCTTATAGACCAAGTTCAAAGATATTGTGCCTATGTAAGCCTGCAGGGTTGCCACATCTTGCAAAGAAAATCAGTCTCATTACTTTATTGTCGCACCTCGTATGATGCTATAAGACATAAGTGGTGAAAATTGCAAAATTAAGTCAACATTTTAGGTATTCATCTCCAACAACTATTATATCCGTAACGCTAAAGTTACAGAGCTTATACGTTCAAGAAGATGTGTAACGTGTGACTTCAAGTTAAAGTTCTCATCAAAGAAGACACCTAAGAATTGAGAATATTCTATCTCATTGATTGTTTTACCTTTGTGTATTATTTCTGATGGTGTGGCCAGGCCATGTCCAGTACTGAATTGCATGTATTGTGTTTAATCTAAAGTCGGTGACAGTCCATTTGCAGAGAACCAGTTGAAAATATTATTTACTTTTTGGAGTGTTGGAGTTACTCCGTTAGACTTGATTATAATACCTGCATTCTTATCGAAGACAACTATTTCTGCTTCTTGGTTATAAGATAGAAGAAGATCATATTGTATGCGTGTAAAAAGGTCAATAGCTTACATACTATTGCCCTCTGTGGTTCACTGGAATGGTTATTCCAAATTCTGTGCATTCCTTGAGTTTCCTAATACAACACTCTGTCGGTCTATCTTTTTAGTTCGATAATACAAAAACCAGTTACCAGCAAGTTCTCAAATCCATAATATTTGAACTTCGCTAGGAGAACATATGAACTGCACAATCAAATGCTGGCGACAAGTCACGGAAAACACCAGTTATCAATATTTTGTCATTTCATTTTTTTAAATTTGATTAGAGAATTGCAGAAAAAGAATATTTTGTGGAGAGACCTATTTGGAATCAAAACCGAGGGTAAATATTTTATTTTGAGAGATTTGTGGTATGGTTCGTGCACATGTAATTTTTCCAGAACCTTTGACAAGGACGTAAGCAGAGACATTGATCGGTAATTATTAATATGGGTCTTGCTATCTTTTTGTGAAGGGGTCTCACAGAAGCATATTTCAAACCGGTTCGAAATATTCCTTGTAACAGTGATGTGTTGCATATGTGACTGAAAACATTGCGTGTGTGTGATTAACAGGAGTTTAGTACTTTACTTGAGATATTATCTATTCCATTAGCGTTTCCGATTCTTAATGACTTAATTACATTGAAAGGTCTCTATTGAATTCCTTTCATGTTAATTTCTTAAATCTGTTGTCATTTACGGCATAAACTCCTCTTCTAAATTTACTGTGGTGCTTCTGACTATCCGGGAGGAGACTGAGCAGTGAAACTTGTTACTTTTACACATAAACAAGAACGATCTGTCACACTACTACACGTTAAAACACAGTTTATATGTAATTCATGTCACACAGTCTCATACAGAACCTACATCCGCTTTCTTTTATATACTGTATATGATAAGATACTGTCATCCCCCTTCCCTTCTGTGTGAGAGGATGAATGAGCAAATGTATTTCTAGTTGCATGCTTGATGGTAGCAACAAGCCTGTCTGCTAGAGAACAGTAGGACCAACGTTGGAACAGGTAGCTACGCTTTCTAAAAGCAGAGAGGTTTCTGTTCTTAGTATGGTCCTGTCCGTCCCTTGTCATGTTGGTATAGGTAGCTGCCTCTCTGGTTACTTCCGTTTGTATCTGTTAAGCACGCTTGGTAGGGGCCCAGGGCAGTCCGTTCGCGGCGAGCGTCTGAAGTGGTAAGATCTCCGGCTAAGCGCGTGTCTGCTAAGTCCGTAGGAAATGGATTTCTTACATTCAGCCTAACTGAAAATTTAATCACCTTTATTTCAGATTTAGCTCTAAAATATCTAACGTTATCTTAAATTGCAACGCAGTGTAATTCAAGTGTGAAGTTCAGAATATCTTCCGATAGTTGCTTTGTCACTACTTTGTGAGTAAAGTGGAACCATGTGTTGATCAGTAACTCTAACTAAGATTATCAATCTTAAATGCGAATGTGCGTGAGATTATAACGTCTCGTCTTGACAATATTTTTCAATATAGCATCTTTTCTTTATGTTCTTCCGACGTGGGGTGTACTTTGTGAGACCAGTACCACGTGCTTATACAATTGTTTGACCCATCAGGTTAACAGTAAGACGATAGTAACCAGTTTGAGGTTTTTCTTTTGTAAATTGCGTTTCGATGTAATTTATTTTAATCATCAAAATTATTGTGGAGTTACACTCTTTGTGTAAACCAAGTTGACCACGTGAAGCATGTGGTGTAAGCATGTGAAGCATGTGGTGTAACCTCAGCTATTCTTTTCGGGAAGATTTCACAGAGAGTTAGTATGAATTTAGTATACCAGTGTGTTGTAATTTCTTGACGGACAGGATTGCGCTATGAACATAACTTCTTTGGGTGAAAATTGAATCAGTTGGTTGTGGTTAATTTCCTCTTGGATATGTTTCAACGTTCTTCATGTGTTATTTTATGAATGCAGTGTTGTATGTAGTCTCCCAATCTTTGCTCCCTATTTGATGTGTTCCGTAAGATTACAAACTCACATTTTCACAATCCTAAATAAGGCACCAGTTTAGTTATGAATCAAGTTTGATATGCTGAAATTTTAACGGAACAATGATCAATGTTAAAATAAATGTCCAAATATAAACTGATTTATTTCTTTTATTCAAATTGTCTTTTTATATATATATCACTGGTTATCATAAGATGAGTACTAAAAGATTGTAATTAATGTTAGTCTGATTGGGAATTTGGTAAGCTAGACTGGATACCTGGTGAAACAGTTGCGCAGTAATGCAAGGTTAACTTCCTCACATTGTTCACAGCTTTTAACCCACTTTTATGGTCTTGAATATCGGCACCGCTTTTAGAACAAATTAATGCAACAACATTACAACATTCATAATTTCTTTGGCAGAGCATGGAGTAATTGTACTTTGATTGTATGTTTGGGGTAATGTTTCTTTCTTTAAATTTATGTCTGTATCCTTGAACTGTCCGTGACATCTTCTGATTTGTTTTAAGTAAGTCATTACTAAATACATTCGCCACCTGTCTGCTATCACTAATTATTAGACTGTTTTGTTTACTAATAAAGTCCTCACATTCCTTAACTGATTTCGTGTTTCTATTTTGACCTTTGACCATATAGATTTAATTTTATTATTTGAATGATTGATTTCAGACATTATACAGTTTGTTGATGTATTAATCAATTTCATTAATATAGTGCAGTATTTGTTTTAGTAGGAAATCAGTTCCACTTCTCTGTTTGTGAAACATTATCATTTTCCAGCACGTGATATATTGGATCCTTTTGTAATCCAAGACATTTTTGGTGCCATACTTCTACCATACTCTATTGTTTTCTTGGGGAAACAGCTTTTAAAGACGGATAGAAAAGCGTGTATAAACACATCAAATTTAGAATTGACATGTACCACGTTATACACGCTCTTCCAGTCAACTTCCTGTAAGGCTGCTTTGAAACTTTCTATCATCTTTTCATTGATTACTTTTGTTAAAGTCAAGAGCGCACATACGGTGGTTTATAGAAAGAAGGGCAAACCGTGGAGAGGGAGAATGAAGTATTTTTAATGTTCTGAAAGACCAATAGCGACTTGTAAGTAGCCATAAAAAAGTTTCGATTCCGACTCCGTTAATAACCTGCGTAATACTAACTTTTGAATCATTTTGTTCAAATGAAAAACACATGACTACTCTACATTTTTTTCCTTTCCCTAAAAGCCAGGGGACGGGGTGCCTGGCCCGCCTTGCCCCGTGTATGGACGCCCTTGGTTACAGACAAACTGTGAAATACGACATTATATGAATGCCTAAGAATACTAAAAATCATTAGGCAGGTATGAAATGCATCTTTGTTTTAATAGCTTGCCTAAGCATTTGATATACTGCGAGTTACGTTTAAGGCAAAGTGAGAAAGAAAAATAATTTAAATATTTTGACAGTTACATAATCCACAGACATCATTTTTATAACGGTTTCAGTCGAGTTCAGCATTCTCCAAGCTGTGAACGATACACTGATGTCACCTTGGGAATCCAGCTCAAGGATTTGGTATGCATATCATATGTGCCCCCTTCGCACGAATAACGAAAGGGCCATTACTGGTCGGCGAGACTAAACGAAGATCTAGAGTCTTAGGCGAGGTAAATGAACGTGCTCTCCGACAAAATCTTCCCGTTAGCAGCAACATTTTGCCTGTCGCAGTTGATGTGACAAATGATGGTATTTTTATGAACTGGGTGCCAAAGAAGGAATTTTAAAGGAGTTGTACACAAGATCACAGTTCACAGCATGCAAGAAATCTCTCTTAAAGTCTGACGATGTTCCGAAAGACACAGAAATATCTCTCATGTCAGCTGCAGCTCAGCAATCAACCGAGACTGGACAAAAATTTGTAAAGTGCATGCACAAAACTAAATGTCAGAACCTAAGGTGATTGTATGTAAAAGAAAAGTTATTTACAATTGTAATGTCATTTCAGCTCTGCTTGCTGCTATAAATAAAGCACAAAAGAAGTACAGCTTCGGATTACATAAAATAGGAAGTTTAGATTCAATTATTGTTTACAATAAATTAGTAATAACTGTTAAAAACTGTTTTTCAATTATTTGTTACTTATTAGTGACTGTTGGAAAGCTATTAAAATACATATACATTAGACAAGTCAATTTTCAGAAACACACAGTTGTGATAATTTTCATACTCACGTTTAATTTTTCATTAAATAAATAAATTTCTAGTTTGAGCAAGTTATTTCAGTGTAATTTTATACCTTCCCTATATTCGTTTCGCATTTTATAAAATACTTTGGCATTTTATACATTTCCTATGAAAAGTATTAAATAAAATTAAGTTAAACAGCCCACCAAAAAGTTCTAGGCATTCAATATACTGCCAAGGCATTCTATATAATGTCTTCATCTGGCACTTTGCCGGTAAGACTCTAACTTTGATGAGGACTGTGTCCACAGGCCTCGTCAAATTTTTGTCGCTGTTGTGGTCCATCTACCACCGCTGCTACATGAGATTTTGACTTAGCTGTTGATCACATCTGTCGTTATTTCACCAGCTTTCTCACGTGTGCTCGCAAGGGCGCATGGAACAGTTAACAAATTTACACCGCCACTATTTTTACACTGCTGGGAACTATGTTGCAGTACGTCACAGATTTATGTTATTGAGTAGGTAACATGCCACGTAAGACTAGCTTTGAAAATCTCAATTTCGACGTTTGGTAATTTTGTAATTACTTGTATTTTATTTGGTGACTGACTGCTTTCACAATGCTTACTTCATTCAAAAACTGTGGTTCTTTTTTTTTTTTTTTGATGCCTCTTCCTTGTTATCAGGTAAGTTATTTAGTATGGTTAATTGTGCATCATGGTTAGTGAGGCATTCACTATTGGATAAACATTTATATCACTGATTGAGTGTTCCCCTACAAAAATGTTGACTTCCCTGGGAAAAATTAGCAACATAACACATGTTGTAAGTATTAATCTGTGCGTTTAGCAGTATTTTTTTCTGTGGTACCCTAAATTAAAAAATATAACGTCACAGATAATAAACAGGAATTTCCATTTGTATATGAAAAATGAGAGCGTCATACAAAGCTTAATAACTGCAAAATGGAGTTACAAGCAGGTAATGTTTGTATTAGTCGTAAACAAAGAAAAAAAACTTTGTGTTCTACGGTATGATTTTATTCAGCAGAGAGCTGAACGTTTTTGCACCATAGTGCTTTATCTCCTTTTGCATGCTTATCAAAAACTCTGCCTGACACTGAGAGTGGAGATCGCCTTGCCTTCTAGTGTTATGGCAGTTTGTGTCATCTTTATCAGGACTATTTCTGACGAACCACATCAGGGGCGTCTATATACTGAAATGATGCAGTCATTACACGGAGTTTCAGAATGAATTTTTCGCTCTACAGCCGATTGTGTGCTGGTATCAAAATTCCTGGCAGATTACAACTGTGTGTCGAATCGGAACTCTAACCTGGGACCTTTACCTTTCGCTGGAAAGTACTTTACCAATTAAGCTAACCAAGCACAAGATTCCCATCCCAATGTGACAGATGTATGTACGTTAATGCCATTCAGCACCGACAGAACAGATGAACAGAAACGCTTTTAACTGAAAAAATCTTGCACACATGTAGACGCGGAATACTATGAGTAAGTGGTGTTAAGAAATGGTATTAAAATTGTCTTATGTCTGTAGCGATGTTACTGTAGCTTTCTCCCTTACAACCAAATACCCCGGTCTTCACTGCTTTACTTCCCGCAATACCTCATCTTCTACCTTCCAGACTTCACAGGAGTTCTCCTGCAAAACATGCTGGACTAGAACTCATGGAAGAAAGGGTATTGTAGAGATAGCCTGGGGGATATTTTCAGAATGAATTTCGCGCCCTGCAGAGGAATGTGCACTGCTATGAAACTTCATGGCAGATTAAAACTGTGTGTCTCTCGCGGGCAGGTGCTCTACCATTGGAGAACTTGCGCACGAAAGACAAGATCCCGGGATATATTCCCGGTCCGGCACACAGTTTTAATCTGCCAAGAAGTTCCATTATACCAAGTTGTTTGAAAAGATTACGGGGTGAGGTTCGAGGGGCGACTGTACATATAAAACGAACTTGTCTTTTCTGTGCTATAAAGATGTTTTTTATGCCGGCGTATTGATCCACAGTATTATCCCTAAATCAGCTGGGTTGAAGAAAATTCTGTCACCAAAAAAAGAGATCACTAATGGAGCGAAACACTTGCTTTTATTATCAAGAGCTACTCCTTATGAGTGCTTTTGGTTTGCTTGAAGTGAATGAAACGAGTCTTTCTTAGATTAATTGAAATGAAACTGGTTGTCATCCAGGTCAGAACTTCCGCAAGCATGTCCTTGACATCAGACTCTAATAAAAGCTTTGAGGAATGGAATATGAAATAAATGCAGATAAATGCAGATAAGTGCAAGCGGTACAAGTACAATGAAAATTTACCTTAACTAAAACGAACCTGTGTGCATGACGTTTTGAAATGAACTTGTTGTGAGTACTAACAAGTGTTCAAACAATTAAGGTCCATAGTGAGAGAATATGCGCTTGGATTATGCAGGCATTTAGAATATTGGTGTGACTTTGTTTAAAGATATACTCTGACATCTCTCAGGCATAAGTTCAGGAAAATCGACGTGATAGGGGTATTTGAGTCTCAAGCCCTCGAAATACTAGCCCAATATCGTATCCACTGCGGCAGCCAGCTGGGTCAGACACGTGCAAGTAAAGCCAACTAAAAGTAAAGTTAAACTAAAATTTCCAAAAAATTACGGAAATTCTGTAAGGGCACAAGAGTAAATTGTATGAGCGCTGAAGACTAGCATGTAGCTCAATACAGGTCTGGGCTTTACAAATAAACAATAATACTGGTACAAGCAGCCTCGTCTGTGTGGTTATACATTGCCTGAGGAAAAAAGTGCATCACCCGGAAGACGGAACGAAATGAAATTTCACGGGTTGAGAGGGAACGAAATGCAACTTCACTGGGCTGCGAGGGAATGTGATGTTTTAGCACTGCATGCAAAATCGAATCAAATTAACAAAGAATTTGGCTGTATGCGCCCACTTATCAGAACGACGTTGGACCCCCACTGGGCTGGATGCATGCGCCGATTAGATTGGGAAAAGTGTCACAAAACCGTTGTAACTTCTCCTGAGACAAACTGACCCACAACTGTTGTAACTGGTCCTCGATATCGTAGATACAGGCATTGGAATGGAGTTGCTGTCCGAGCTAGTCCCACACCTGGACAAACCTGAGAATCTTGCCAGCCATGGGAGTATCTCAACATCAAGCAGACAGCTCATAGAGACACGCGTCATGTGCGAACTAGCATTGTCCTGTTGAAAAATGGCACCACGATACTGCAAGTTGAGACGCAATACTTGACGACGAAGAATGTCCGTGATTTACTGTTGTCTCTTCGGAGTTCCCTGAATCACTACCAGCCGTGACCAGAAATGGACTCCGACACGATGACGCCAGGACTAACATCGCTGTGCCTACCGAAAACACTGGAAGAACGGGGTCTCTCTCAAGGACGCCGCAATACTCACCGACGATGTTCATCTTCTTCTTGAACACGTGTGACGCCTTTCACCAGCAGTCCATGCTTCCCACTCACGACACCATTCCAAACACAACCGTTTGTGTTCGGGCTGTTGCACAGGCATCTGCTTTGAAAGACTCACGAGATGCGTCGTTTTAGGTGTGTACGGCCCTTAGACGCTGTTGTTTACATGACCATTGACAACACTGAAAATACTACCGGGCCCAAGGAGAAAAATAAATTGAAGATGAAAGTCATTGCTTTACATCCCGTCCTTGATGGTCCATGTGTTTTTGCACATACCCCGGTCTCAGAAAAACGGAGCGAGATGATGGAGGATGATGCAAGTAGTCCAATACTTGTTGTCGGATGATAGGTGCAGATGTCAGAGGGTTACGATGTGCTTGGTTCACAGTAGAGCAGTCATCCCCTGTTCTTGGAAAAAGGCACAGATCACACCCATCCCCAAGAAGTGTAGTAGAAGTGATCCACAAAATTACCGTCCTATATCCTTGACATCGATTTGTTGTAGAATCTTAGAACGTGTTCTGAGATCAAACATAATGAGGTATCTTGAACACAATGACTTCCTCAGTGCCAACCAGCATGGTTTTCGAAAACATTGATCATGTGAAACCCAACTCGCACTTTTCCCACATACTGAAGTTTTGGGTCAAGCCAACCAGGTAGATGCAGTGTTTCTTGATTTCCGAAAAGCGTTTGACTCAGTACCGCACCTTCGCTTATTGTCGAAAGTGCGTCCATATGGGGTATCAAGTGAAATTTGGATTTGTGACTGGACGGAGGACTTTTTGATAGGGAGGACACAGCATTTTATCTTGGATGAAGAGCCATCGTCAGATGTAGAAGAAACTTTGGGAGTGCCTCAGGGAAATGTGTTGGGGCCCTTGCCGTTCATGTTGTATATTAATGACCTTGTAGACAATTTTAATACTAAATTCAGGCTTTTTGCAGATGATGCAGCTATCTATAACAAAGTACTATCTGAAAGAAGCTGCATAACTGGTCAGTCAGATCTTGATAAGATTTCGACATGGTGCAGAGATTGGAAGTTTGTTCTAAATGTTCAGAAATGTAAAATTTTGCGCTTCACAAGAGGAAAAAACATAGTATCCTATGACTATAATATCAATGAGTCACTGATGGAATCGGGCAACTCAACATCCGTACCTGGCTGTAACATTTCATAGGGATATGAAATGGCATGTTCGCACAGATTCAGTCGTGGGTAAAGCTGGTGGTAGACTTCAGTTCATTGGTAGAACATTGGGGAAGTGCAATCAGTCTACAAAAGAGACTGCTTACAAATCACTCGTGCGACCCATCCTAGAATATTTCTCAAGCGTGCGGTACACGTAACAGATAGGACTAACAGGGATATTGAACATATACAGAGAAGGGCAGCACCAAAGGTCACAGGTTTGTTTAATCCATGGGAGAGTGTCACAGAGATACTGAAGGAACTGAAATGGCAGACTCTTGAAGACAGACGTAAGCTATCCCGAGAAATTCTCTTAACAAAGTTTCAATAACCGGCTTTAAATGATTACTCTGGGGATATACTACAACCCCCTACGTATCGCTCACACGGGTATCGTGAGGGTAAGACTAGAATAATTACTACATGTACAGAGGCATTCAAACAATTAATCTTCCCGCGCTCAATATGTGAATGGAATAGAAAGAAACCCTAATAACTGTTACAATGGGACGCACGCTCTTCCATGCATCTCACTGTGGTTTGCAGAGTGTAGATCTAGATGTAGATGCAGATGTATGTGGTAGTCAGAAGCAGTCAACCAGAACCTTGACGAGCATTCCTGTCCGCCCGTTCCCATGCAGTCCAACACTGGGCCACTGTCACATAAATCTGAATAATGCACAATGTGACCAACCGACCAAAATGATACCCACACAGAGGTCTCTTTAAAACCCTGTCAGGTGCTGACAACGCTGTCTGACACGAGTACGCGTCATATTCTTGTCCTTCACAGTGATCACTTAACATCTGACACTGTTCACACACCTTATATACTCTACAAGGCCTGGTAACAGCACTAAATACGAACAGCACTAATTCACTCTCATGGTCGTGCTACATGTCAGAGAGAACTGCAGTTGTAATCGTTTCCACACCTGTCAGTGGTGTGTGCGCTTACAAAGTTACAATGACATCCGACCGCATGCTGGGGTGCTTCACATTTTTGTCAGGTGCTGTGTATATACAATGTCACTCATCAACGTCTATGAAAAAGTGTAAACGTAAGTACGAAGTTATCGGCAGAAATGCTAGCGATACGTCTTCCAAGAGATCTTCTAAAAGGAAAATATTGAACTTAACATATGTTTGGTACGGAAACAAATGTATCTTCGCAACTTCTATGTAGACTGTATCATAATTAAAGGCAACAAATGATACAGGACAAAATATATGACGCAGAGACGGAAACGTTCCAGTAAGCATGCGTCCGTGAAAGGGCTGTTTTCGAGATAATTGCTAATGTGTGGTTACAAGCCTCCATTGACTTCGGCATGAAATATTATCCTAGTTAGTACAACAGTACTTTAGACGTAAATTTTTCTATTAGGTCTCTGCTGTATTTCTAGAGGAGGCCGAAATGCACGCGTTTAAATACACGCAGACTGGCGTGAGGTCTGGAACAGGACAATGTCTTGAGAATTGCAATAAAGTACGAAAATCTTGTAATACTTAACTTTAATCCACATTTGTAGAACATAGCTCTTGATGATACAGCAGTATAATAGCAATAATAACAAAGGATAATGGCGCCTTGCTAGGTCGTAGCAAAAGACGTAGCTGAAGGCTATGCTAACTATCGTCTCGGCTAATGAGAGCGTAATTGTCAGTGATCCGACTCTGGCAAAGTAGGCTGTACAACTGGGACGAGTGCTAGTACGTTTCTCTAGACCTGCCGTGTGGTGGCGCTCGGTCTGCTATCACTGACAATGGCGACACGCGGGTCCGACGTATACTACCGGACCGCGGCCGATTTAAATGCTACCACCTAGCAAGTGTGGTGTCTGGCGGTGACACCACAGTCTCCACCTAATTGGGCTCAGATTTCACCTATGATCTACAGTAACAACAAGAAAACTACTTTGACATGTTACATTCTACAGTTAACCGTACACTCGTACCTGTTAAAGGAGCTGTTCCACGTCTCGATCTCGCATTTGAATGCAATAGTACAATCGTCAACACAGCGTGTTACGAATTCTTTCAAACACTGACAGGTCACCTCGTAAATCTTAACAAGACTGTACAATTTGCTGCCCCAGTTCTGAAAGCTATATCGATGCGATTGCTTGTGCACATTACTGTTGAGATGACCTTAGGCTGAAAAATCGGGAGTTTTAAGCACGGGTGATTCTGGGCTATATACTTACAAACCTTGCCACGCCACATCACAGTGACGCATTTTATGTCATTTGATATCAGCAGCATAATGTGCTGCTGTCCCATCATGCATTCTATTACAGTCCCCAACCATGGGTCAGAGGTGAAATTTGAGTCCAGTTTTGTGTGTAGTTAATCAGAAAGTTTACATTACAAATACCGGGTGATCAAAAAGTCAGTATAAATTTGAAAACTTAATAAACCACGGAATAATGTAGATATAGAGGTAAAAATTGACACACATGCATGGAATGACATAGGGTTTTATTAGAACAAAAAAAAAAAACGAAGTTCACAAAATGTCCGACAGATGGCCCTGGACAGCAAAACGTCAGTGACTGCGCATGACAATCGTGTATAAAAGGAGCTGTAATGAGAGAGAGAATCAGATGCGCCAGCAGTTGCAGCATGTTGACGTTACCTGAAAAGGCGCTTTTAGTGAAGCTGTATTATCAGAATGGGGAATGTGCTAGTTCAGCGTTACGATCCTATCGCCATAGGAAGGGGATTCGAACGGGTAAAGGTCCATTGACAAATGCACCTGTGGCGAGAATGATTTCTAAGTTCGAAGCCACGGGTTGTTTAGACGATAGACCCCGTAGTGGCCGACCGAGCACAAGGCGTAATGCAGCTGAGACAGTTCAGGTAGAAATGGAGACTGTAGCGGGTTCGTCTATGCACGGGGAAGTCAGCGCTCGTGCATTCCCAAACAAAGCAACTGGGGCGGTGTTCCTGGACATCGAAAAGGCTTTCGATCGTCTATGGCACAACGGCCTAATACGCAAACTTAGCGACGCAGGGTTCCCCGACGGGCTCGTACGTCTCATACACTCGTATCTCACGGAGAGGAGTTTCAACACCGACGTGCAGGGCAAACAATCGACACGACATGGTATCCAGGCAGGAGGACCACAAGGAAGCATCCTAGGGCCCTTACTGTTTAACCTCTACATTAACGACCTCCCAGCTACACACAACACGACGGTAGCAATCTACGCGGATGACACCGCTATCCTTGCGCAAGACTGGAAGCCGTCTAACATTAATTCACGACTACAGACTGCACTCAGAACGGCGGAGCCTTGGCTGGTGAAATGGCGTGTTAGAGTAAACGTCGACAAGTGCGAGGCCGTTCTGTTCACTAGAAGACTGAAGCAACTGCGCAAACATCAACACTGCAACCTAATAACACTACACACACGCCCAATACGTTTCCGCGAGAAGGTCAAATACCTCGGTGTCTGGCTGGACAGGAAACTACTCTGGGGGGACCACATTCAACACGTGACCAACAAAGCTAACGCGAGGCTCAAACAGCTCTACCCTATGCTTAACAGGCGTAGTACACTGAACAGGAGGGTGTCTAGGTCCATGTACATGACACTTATTCGACCTCTGATGACGTACGCAGCCCCTGTCTGGGGATACGCTGCGCCAACTCGCCTGCGCCGTCTGCAGCTCATACAGAACAAAGTACTCAAAATCATAAGCAACGCTCCGCGCTACACACGCATCACGGAGCTTTACCGGGAATACCGGCTAGTTACTATCTTGCAGGTATTCCAAAAACTCTCCACACGACTGTACAATAACACGAGACACTCGCGCAACCCGTTTATCCTTTCTCTGGGTAACTACGACCACAACCATAAATGGAAGCATAACAGACCTAAGACACTACTGGCTAGGAACTAAACATCTATGGTCCATAGAACGCTAACACGACAGTACTGACGAGTCCCTGCAACACAGTTATTACTGGCAACCCCAGATGTTCGACCAGCCGAAAAACAGGCAACAGCAGAAAAACCGTACTGTACACAGCACGCAAACCAACCACACACACCCCCTACACCGTCTGTGAGCCGATCTATGACCGATCGCCCACTAATGCACAACGACCTAAAACTGTTGCAGGGACGCAGCAACTGCAAGCAAGCACCGCAACGAGCTCCAACAACGACAAAGGTAACGATGCACCATACCTCGAACTAACATAACCACATCTTGCATGCACTGTCGCAGATAGCAAGCCGTTACTGCCCTTACTACCCGTCCTACTGTCGCAGAGGTTTCTTTCGCTTGGCGCTTGCCTTGGCACTTTTTTTCCTCTGCTCTTACAACCGCTACCCTTCGATCGCTTTCGTCCACTTTCTATCTCCTGATGGACCATGTTAATGAGTAATCTTACCCAGACGCATGGATAACATCACAGCCCGCATCCTGTGACACCTGATTCAAAAACTAACATGTTATACGGAGGTGACAGTAGAACTTTTGGTTTGGTCACTACGTTGGTGTGGGCGTGGAGGGGCCCCATCCTATAAAAAAAGCTCATGCATTCCAAACACTACTGTTTGGTTGGTACTTAGGCGTACCCTCCGATGCTATCCGTACAAAATCCAACGGCATCATGAACTGTTACCTGGCGATTTATTGAAGCGGAGGGCATTTGCGGTGTGGGCGTTTCAAAAGATGGCGGAAGATGACGATTGGTTGAGTAGCGTGTTGTGGACCGACGACGCTCATTTCACGCTCCGAGGGTCTGTCAACGCCCACAATTGCAGAATTTGGGCTACCGAAAATCCTAGAACTGTCGTGGAAACTCCATTGCACGACGAGAAAGTCACGGTATGGGTTGGATTTACCACATCGACCGTTATCGGGCCTTTTTTCTTCGAGGAAATGCGTGATTCTGGTTTTGTAACTGCTACCGTGACGGGTGAGAGGTACGCTGATATGTTTCAGAATCACATCATCCCCAGCCTGGCTGATAAACACCTGCTGGAACGTACGATGTTTATGCAGGATGGCGCTCCACCCCATATTGGTAGACGCGTGAAAGAACTCTTGCGCGCGTCGTTTGGTGATGATCATTTGCTCAGCCGCCACTTTCGTCATGCTTGGCCTCCCAGGTCCCCAGACCTCAGTCCGTGCGATTATTGGCTTTAGGCTTACCTGAAGTTGCAAGTGTATCGTGATTGACCGACATCTCTAGGGATGCTGAAAGACAACATCCGACGCCAATGCCTCACCATAACTCCGGACATGCTTTACAGTGCTGTTCACAACATTATTTCTCGACTACAGCTATTGTTGAGGAATGATGGTGGACATGTTGAGCATTTCCTCTAAAGAACATCATCTTTGCTTTGTCTTGCTTTGTTATGCTAATTATTGCTATTCTGATCAGATGAAGCGCCATCTGTCGGACATTTTTTGAACTTTTGTATTTTTTTTGGTTCTAATAAAACCCCATGTCATTCCAAGCATGTGTGTCAATTTGTACCTCTCTATCTACATTATTCCTTCATTTATTCAGTTTTCAAATTTATACTGACTTTTTGATCACCCGGTATAACGCATGAAAAAAAAATTAGTAGACCCTTTTAGAGGTTTCCAAATCACTCAATATTTATTGTTGAAACATTGTATATGGAGTGCGCGAAATTATTACATTTACATATCAACAGCACAAGCGGTTCTGAGGTACCAGTTATCCACCCATGCTGAAAAACTCGTATTAGTATGTGGTGTAGTCTCTGCGGGCGGCAACGCAGGCTCTGACTTTGACATCAAGGAGATAGTACAGATGGCAAATACTGTCCTGGGATACATTATGCCACGCCTGCTCGGCCTGTTCACGTAGTTCTGTAAGAGTTGTTGGTTGACAAGTCACATGTCCCATGTTCCAAGTGCTGGCCAGGGAAGTTGCTGCATGTCTTACACAGCACGTTGAGTTTCACGGGCAGTGTGTGGGCGAGAATTATACTATTGGAAGAACATATCACCTTCCTATTAAAAAAAGAACGGGTCTAACTACGTTCTGCACATGCCGAGCACTTATTAGCATTCCCCCCAGAAACACTAATGGTGAACGATAGTTGTAGGTTATAGCACGGCAGACCATAACGCCTGGGGTGGGGGTGGTGTGTCTCGTTACGAATGCACTCTACGCGACGGCGCTCAACAGGTCTACGTCGTAGTAGTAAGAGACCATCAGTTGAGTGCAGGCAGCATGTGCTTACATCGTTGAAGACAATGGCGCGCCATTTCATCTTCCAAATAATCCTATGACGGTACCGGTCCAGCCGTGCGTGTCGATGCTGTGGCGTGGGTGGAAGACGGGTTAGCGTACCCGTCGACACACTGCTGATAACCAGTTCGCAATATTTCGTGTTGACATGTCTGGGCTCACAAGTCCTTTTATCTGTGCTGCGGTAGCTGTAAGATCTGCCACTGCTGCCTTTACAATACGACGATCCTGGCGGGCGTCTGTGCTGCGTGAACGTCCAGAACTTCGTCTAAGGGTGTGAGATTGTTCACGTGACCATTGATATCAGCAGCGTTGCACAAATGCCGCAGCGCGTCCAACTTGTGTGGCATTTTTTTCGAGAGGATCATCCTGTAACTCATAAGGCCACAATTTAACCCATTTCAAACTCGCTCAGTTTGTTGTAAGAAGCACGAGGGCGTCTCCGTGGCATGGTTGTACCACATTGAGCCTTCTCTGTGAGCATTCCCTATTACATCACTGGCCATTAAAATTGTTACACTACGAAGATGACGTGTTAACGACGCGAAATTTAACCGACAGGAAGAAGATGCTGTGATACGCAAATGATTAGCTTTTCAGAGCATTCACACAAGGTTGGTGCCGGTGGCGACACCTACAACGTGCTGACATGAGGAAAGTTTCCAACCGATTTCTCATACACAAACAGCAGTTGACCGGCGATGCCTGGTGAAACGTTGTTGTGATGCCTCGTGTAAAGAGGAGAAATGCGTACCATCACTTTTCCGACTTTGATAAATGTCGGATTGTAGCCTATCGCGATTGCGGTTTATCGTATCGCGACATTGCTGCTTGCGTTGGTCGAGATCCAATGACTGTTAGCAGAATATGACATCGGTTGGTTCAGCAGGGTAATACGGAACGCCGTGCTGGATCTCAGCGGCCTCGTATCACTAGCAGTCGAGATGACAGGCATCTTATCCGCATAGCTGTAACGGATCGTGCAGACACGTCTCGATCCCTGAGTCAACAGATGAGGACGTTTGCAAGACAACAACCATCTGCACGAACAGTTCGACGACGTTTGCAGCAGCATGGACTATCAGCTCGGAGACCATGGCTGCGGTTACCCTTGACGCTGCATCACAGACAGGAGCACCTGCGATGGTGCATTCAACGAAGAACCTGAATGCACGAATGGCAAAACGTCATTTTTTCGGATGAATCTAGGTTCTGTTTACAGCGTCATGATGGTCGCATCCGTGTTTGGCGACATCGCGGTGAACGCACGTTGGAAGCGTGTATTCGTCATCGCCATACTGGCGTATCACCCGCGTGATAGTATGGGGTGCCATTGGTTACACGTCTCGGTCACCTATAGTTCGAACTGACGGCACTTTGAACAGTGAACGTAATTTTCAGATGTGTTACGACCCGTGGCTCTACCCCTCATTCGTTGTTGTTGTTGTTGTGGTCTTCAGTCCTGAGACTGGTGTGATGCAGCTCTCCATGCTACTGTATCCTGTGTAAGCTGCTTCACCTCCCAGTAACAACTGCAACCTAACTCCTTCTGAATCTGCTTAGTGTATTCATCTCTTGGTCTCCCTCTACGATTTTTACCCTCCACGCTGCCCTCCAGTATTAAATTGCTGATCCCTTGTTGCCTCAGAACATGTCCTACCAACCGATCCCTTCTTCTAGTCAAGTTGTGCCACAAATTTCTCTTCTCCCCAATCCTATTCAATACCTCCTCATTAGTAATGTGATCTACCCATCTAATCTTCAGCATTCTTCTGTAGCATCACATTTCAAAAGCCTCTATTCTCTTCCTGTCCAAACTATTTATCGTCCATGTTTCACTTCCATACATGGCTACACTCCATACAAATACTTTCAGAAACGACTTCCTGACATTTAAATCTATACTCGATGTTAACAAATTTCTCCTCTTCAGAAACGCTTTCCTTCCCATTGCCAGACTACATTTTATATCCTCTCTACTTCGACCATCATCAGTTATTTTGCTCCCCAAATAGCAAAACTCCTTTACTACTTTACGTGTCTCATTTCCTAATCTGATTCCCTCAGCATCACCCTACTTAATTCGACTACATTCCTTTATCCTCGTTTTACTTTTGTTGATGTTCATCTTATATCCTCCTTTCAAGATACTGTCCATTCCGTGCAACTGCTCTTCCAAGTCCTTTGGTATCTCTGACAGAATTACAATGTCATCGGCAAACCTCAAAGTTTTTATTTCTTCTCCGTGGATTTTAATACCTACTCCGAATTTTTCTTTTGTTTCCTTCACTGCTTGCTCAATATACAGATTGAATAACATCGGGGAGAGGCTACAACCCTGTCTCACTCCCTTCCCAATCACTGCTTCCCTTTCATGTCCATCGACTCTTATAGCTGCCATCTGGTTTCTGTACAAGTTGTAAATAGCCTTTCGCTCCCTGTATTTTACCCCTGCCACCTTCAGAATTTGAAAGAGAGTATTCCAGTCCACATTGTCAAAAGCTTTCTCTAAGTCTACAAATGCTAGAAACGTATTTTTGCCTTTCCTTAATCTAGCTTCTAAGATAAGTCGTAGGGTCAATATTGCCTCACGTGTTCCTATATTACTACGGAATCTAAACTGATCTTCCCCGAGGTCGGCTTCTACTAGTTTTTCTATTCGTATGTAAAGAATTCGTGTTAGTATTTTGCAGCCGTGACTTATTAAACTGAAAGTTCGGTAATTTTCACATCTGTCAACACCTGCTTTCTTTGGGATTGGAATTATTATATTCTTCTTGAAGTCTGAGGGTACTTCGCCTGTCTCATATATCTTGCTCACCAGATGGTAGAGTTTTGTCAGGACTGGCTCTCCCAAGGCTGTCAGTAGTTCTAATGGAATGTTGTCTACTTCCGGGGCCTTGTTTCGACTCGGGTCTCTCAGTGCTCTGTCAAACTCTTCACGCAGTATCATATCTCCCATTTCATCTTCATCTACATCCTCTTCCATTTCCGTAATATTGTCCTCAAGTACATCGCCCTTGTATAGATCCATTATATACTCCTTCCACCTTTCTGCTTTCCCTTCTTTGCTTAGAACTGGGTTTCCATCTGAGCTCTTGATATTCATACAAGTGGTTCTCTTTTCTCCAAAGGTCTCTTTAATTTTCCTGTAGGCAGTGTCTATCTTACCCCTGGTGAGACAAGCCTCTACATCCTTACATTTGTCCTCTAGCCATCCCTGCTTAGCCATTTTGCACTTCCTGTCGGTCTCATTTTTGAGACGTTTGTTTTCCTTTTTGCCTGTTTCATTTACTGCATTTTTATATTTTCTCCTTTGAACAATTAAGTTCAATATTTCTTCTGTTACACAAGGATTTCTACTAGCCCTCGTCTTTTTACCTACTTTATCCTCTGCTGCCTTCACTACTTCATCCCTCAAAGCTACCCATTCTTCTTCTACTGTATTTCTTTCCCCCATTCCTGTCAATTGTTCCCTAATGCTCTGCCGGCCGCGGTGGTCTCGCGGTTCTAGGCGCGCAGTCCGGAACCGTGCGACTGCTACGGTCGCAGGTTCGAATCCTGCCTCGGGCATGGATGTGTGTGATGTCGTTAGGTTAGTCAGGTTTAAGTGGTTCTAAGTTCTAGGGGACTGATGACCACAGCTGTTAAGTCCCATAGTGCTCAGAGCCATTTGAACCTTATGCTCTCCTTGAAACTCTGTACAACCTCTGGTTCTTTCAGTTTATCCAGGTCCCAACTCCTTAAATTCCCACCTTTTTGCAGTTTCTTCAGTTTTAATCTACAGTTCATAACCAATAGATTGTGGTCAGAGTCCACATCTGCCCCTGGAAGCGTCTTACAATTTAAAACCTGGTTCCTAAATCTCTGTCTTACCATTATATAATCTATCTGAAACCTGTCAGTATCTCCCGGCTTCTTCCATGTATACAACCTTCTTTTATGATTTTTGAACCAAGTGTTAGCTATGATTAAGTTATGCTCTGTGCAAAATTCTATCAGACGGCTTCCTCTTTCATTTCTTCCCCCCAATCCATATTCACCTACTACGTTTCCTTCTCTTCCTTTTCCTACTACCGAATTCCAATCACCCATGACTATTAAATTTTCGTCTCCCTTCACTATCTGAATAATTTCTTTTATTTCATCATACATTTCTTCAATTTCTTCGTCATCTGCAGAGCTACTTGGCATATAAACTTGTACTACTGCGGTAGGCGTGGGCTTCGTGTCTATCTTGGCCACAATAATGCGTTCACTATGCTGTTTGTAGTAGCTTACCCGAACTCCTATTTTTTTATTCATTATTAAACCTACTCCTGCATTGCCCCGTTTTGATTTTGTATTTATAACCCTGTATTCGCCTGGCCAAAAGTCTTGTTCATCCCGCCACCGAACTTCACTAATTCCCACTATATCTAACTTTAACCTATCCATTTCCCCTTTTAAATTTTCTAACCTACCTGCCCAATTAAGGGATCTGACATTCCACGCTCCGATCCGTAGAACGCCAGTTTTCTTTCTCCTGATAACGACGTCCTCCTGAGTAGTCCCTGCCCGGAGATCCGAATGGGGGACTATTTCACCTCCGGAATATTTTACCCAAGAGGACGCCATCATCATTTAACCATACAGTAAAGCTGCATGCCCTCGGGAAAAATTACGGCTGTAGTTTCCCCTTGCTTTCAGCCGTTCGCGGTACCAGCACAGCAAGGCCGTTTTGGTTAGTGTTACAAGGCCAGATCAGTCAATCATCCAGACTGTTGCCCCTGCAACTATTGAAAAAGCTGCTGCCCCTCTTCAGGAACCACACGTTTGTCTGGCCTCTCAACAGATACCCCTCCGTTGTGGTTGCACCTACGGTACGGCTATCTGTATCGCTGAGGCACGCAAGCTTCCCCACCAACGGCAAGGTCCATGGTTCATGGGGGTAGGCACCCTTCATTCGATCCCTGCGAAACCCTACATTTCAGCAGCATAATGCACGACCGCATGTTGCAGATCCTGTACGGGCCTTTCTGGATACGGAAAATATTCGACTGCTGCCCTGGCCAGCACGTTTTCCAGATCTCTCACCAATTGAAAGCGTTTGGTCAATGGTGGCCGGTGTAAGCTTAGGGACTGATGACCTTAGCAGTTAAGCCCCGTACGCAGTTCGTGGTCGTGCGGTAGCGTTCTCGCTTCCCGCGCCAGGGTTCCCGGGTTCTATTCCCGGCGGGGTCAGGGAATTTCTCTGCCCCGTGATGACTGGGTGTCGTGTGTTGTCCTTTGGTTAGTTAGGTTTAAGTAGTTCTAAGTTCTAGGGGACTGATGATCATAGATGTTAAGTCCCATAGTGCTCAGAGCCATTTGAACCAGCCAGTTAAGTCCCATAAGATTTCACACACATTTGAACATATGAATGGTGGTCGAGCAACTGGCTCATCACAATACGCCAGTCACTACTCTTGATGAACTGTGGTATCGTGTTGAAGCTGCATGGGCAGCTGTACCTGTACACGCCATCCAAGCTCTGTTTGACTCAATGCCCAGGCTTATCAAGGCCGTTATTACGTCCAGAGGTGGTTGTTCCGGGGTACTGATTTCTCAGGATCTATCAACCCAAATTGCGTGAAAATGTAATCAGATGTCAGTTCTAGTATAATATATTTGTCCAATGAATACCCGTTTATCATCTGCATTTCTTCTTGGTGTAGCAATTTTAATGGCCAGTATTCTACTATATCACAGTTGGAATATGCCGTCGTCGAATCAAAATCGATGTCGTCTTTCCAGGTATACTATTTTTTTTCGGCAGCGTTCTTCAGTACCAACTAGGAAAATATTTCATACTGAAGTTAGTAGCGGTTCGTAAGCATTAAGCCACAATTATCTCGCAAACAGCTCCTTTTGCGGGCCCATGTTTACAAGAACATTTTTGTTTCTGTTATAAACATAAACTAAGAAATTCTGGTAACAAGTGAATATGACGTTAAAGCAGAATTAAGCATTCAAATATTTGCGCATCTCCTTGTCGATTCACTTTCCATTGCCGCAGTTTTACCAAAATTTCATGTTTTTTAGGTACTTTGCAAGTGATGTGTGTGTGTGTGTGTGTGTGTGTGTGTGTGTGTGTGTGTGTGTCACACTCACTACGACAGATACTGTTCATCAGAACAACGCATGTAAGAGTTTTTGCTGATTACCTTACTGAGGGAGAGTTCTTCAGATTCCGGGCGCTGGACGTCGCTGGTGATCTTCGAAATGCTGTTTGATTTCTGTTGGTCTGCTTCTGCTTCGATATTTTTGCTCTCCTTAATCAAAAGAGACAGAAAGAGAAAATATAATGAAAATTGGTATTAGAGATGCAAAGATGATATTAGATTAGTATCAGCACCACAGCAAAATTGTTTGGCTATTCTGAGAAAAACTCTTCAAAATTCTTAAGACTAGCTTCCAAAATGAACATGTTGCTCAGTTGGCATCGCAGCATAAAAAGAAGAATGCGTTACGGATTGAATGAATCATAGAGACAGCATAAATGAAGAAAAAATGGTGCACCACTGAGAATATACAATCTTAGAGTAACTTCTAAACTACACGTCTGGGGTTTGATTAGACTGATATGTGTAAGGGGCAGTCAAATGGAAAGGGCACAGATAGAAAAACAGTAAATAAAATTTTTATCGTTTCAAAAGTAATCGCCAGGACTGTCAACACATTTATCCCACCGTGACACAAGACGGTCAATGCCTTCATGGAAAAATGTTTGCGGTTGCCTACGGAACCATGGTTGCACCCAGACATGCACCTCTTCGTCCGAAGCAAATAGGGAGCCACGAATGTCCGGTGACATGTTCCCATGGTTGTTTGCCGGCCGCGGTGGTCTAGTGGTTCTAGGCGCGCAGTCCGGAACCGCGGGACTGCTACGGTCGCAGGTTCGAATCCTGCCTCGGGCATGGATGTGTGTGATGTCCTTAGGTTAGTTAGGTTTAAGTAGTTCTAAGTTCTAGGGGACTGATGACCACAGAAGTTAAGTCCCATAGTGCTCAGAGCCATTTGAGCCATGGTTGTTTGGAGTACGCTGCAGAAGTTTCGCTGGGAAGCTCTCACACATCCTCCACACAGTCCCGGCCTCTCCCCATGCGATTTCGATATTTTTGGAGCCGTCAAGAAAGATATTCGAGGCCGTCGATTTGCTTCGGAAGAAGATCACTTCTGGCTGCACTCATGATTTCGCAGGCGACCGTAATCTTTTACCATGAAGGTACTGATCGTCTTGTCTCACAGTGACGTAAATGTATTAACACTTATGGCGATCACTTTTGATGTAATAAACTGTTTACTTACTTTTCTGCATCTGTCTTTTTTCCATTTGACTTATACACCCAATATACCTCTCCTTAATTGTGAGATTCGCACTACGCGATAGTCAAATTCATCCCATACTCGATTATTATACATGATACACACAAGAAGATCCGAATTGTTACGGTTTTATTTTGGTGGTGGTTGAATGTTAACTGGAAAACTCAGTTGTATAGTTTGTCTTCACTTCCCGGCACTCCAGAAACAAACTTCAATTTGCTTTCCCCTATTTGAGAAGCGTTCGTTGCGTCTTCTGCCGATCACAGTAACTGACGACCTAAAAACTTCATAAGGAGTAATTTCAAGCGTAAAAGGGTTATTCAAAAGTCGCACCGGAGTGGCTGTGGAGTGTTTTCGAGAATATATAGCTAGTTCTTTGGACATTCTTCAAAGAGGAGCACTCATTCCTTCAGCTGACGGCTCTGTAATCTTTAAGTATCCGTGATGATGTTTGTTATTAAAACCACGTAGGAAGCTGTCCTCCATTTTTGTGACACTCATTAGCTTGTGGGGGACAGCGCTGAATTTAATACGGACGTGGAGATGAAATCATACACTACTGTATCGTGTTTAATGACCAGGCATTTGACTGGAAACATGACACACCATAGGTACGAATTCGGAATCAGAATAGTCACATGCAGTATCTACCTATGGCGATTCTCAGAAAAAATAACTGTATCTAAGAGGGTTGACTGAAAAGTAATGCCTCCACCTTCGTAACACTTCAATAGTTGGCAGCATGGGTATACGGCAGGTACTGGCTTGTTCCGTACCCTCTTCTCTACATCTCCAGTTGGCGGGAAGCCTTGGCATTGAACGGTTGTGTTGTTACAGTGTAAAGTATGGAAGTCTGCGCAGACGGTCGGTCAATGCGATTTAAGCAACGCGCAGCCATTGAATTCTTGACAGCAGAAGGTGTCACCCCAAAGGAGATTCATCACAGAATGAAAGCAGTGTATGGTGATTGTGTCGATGTGAGTACTGTGCGTCTTTGGGTACAGTTTAAAGGTGTTGAGGCGAGAAAATCTGACCTGCGTGACAAACAAAGAGTTGGAAGTCCTGTGAAAGCAACCATCGAGTTTCACAAGCAAAATGTTGACAGACTGATTCAGGACGATCGACGTATCACTCAGAGAGAAATTGCAAGCACAATCGGCATTTCACAAGAACTTGTGGGTCACAGTATTGCTTTGCTTTGCTATCGAAAGATCTGTGCACAATGGGTACCCCAGACGCTTACTCCTGAAATGAAAACGCACAGACTTGAAATTTCCCAGAACTCATCTCGCGTTACGAGAATGGAGGTGACGCCCTTCACCATTCAATTGTGACAGGAGACGAAACGTCGGTACACCATTACGACCCGGAGACGAAACGTCAGTTTATGGAACAGCGACACAAATACTCGCCCCAGAAAAAGAAATTCAAGATGCAGCCCTCAGCTAGAAAAACCATCGCCACACGTTCTTGTAAAATGCCGATTGTGCTTCCAGTTTCTCTCTCAGTGATATGACGATCGTCCTGAATCAATCCGTCAACATTTTGCTTGTGAAACTCGGTGGTTGCCGTCAGAGGGCGTTCAACTCTTTGTTTGTCACGCAATTCAGATGTTCCTACCTCAACATCTTTAAACTTACTCACCCAAAGACGCACAAAAAATGGTTCAAATGGCTCTGAGCACTATGGGACTTAACAGCTGTGGTCATCAGTCCCCTAGAACTTAGAACTACTTAAACCTAACTAACCTAAGGACATCACACACATCCATGCCCGAGGCAGGATTCGAATCTGCGACCGTAGCAGTCGCGCGGTTCCGGACTGCGCGCCTACAAAGACGCACAGTACTCACATCAACACAATCACCATAAACTGCTTTCATTCTCTGATGAATCTCCTTTGGGGTGACACCTTCTGCTGTCAAGAATCCAATGACTGCACGTTGCTTAAATCGCATTGACCGACCGTCTGCGCAGGGTTCCATACTTCACACTGTAACAACACAACCCCATCGTCCCCCCCCCCCCCCCCCCCAACTGGAGCTCTAGAGAAGAGGCTATAGAACAAGACAAGCCAGTAGATGTCGCATGTCAATGCTGCCAACTGTTGAAGTGTTACGAAGGTGGAGACATTACTTTTCAGTCAACCCTCGTATATAACTTCACGACAACGTAAATCACACTGTTTTTTATAGCAACAAAACTCAAAAATTGTTGTTTTTCTTAGCAGAATCATGTCTCTCAGTATTGGTACCCGAATGTACTAGGGTTTCTATAGAAGATTCTTCATTTCATTACACGTCAGTTGACCCACGAGTGAAGACACTCTACTCGTATCGTGCCAGGCGGTTTATTGGTTAAGGGGTTGGAAGATGTTCAGTAAGCAAGGATTTCAAATCAACGCTGGCCATCCTGATTTAGGTTTCCCGTGGTTGCCTTAACTTAGATCATTAAGCGAAGCCAATGGCCGAAATCAGAATGGTTCCACATACGAGATTCCGATCAAATTCCTTCCCCGTTCTCCTATAGCTAATCTACTGCAGCTCCCTAATACCTTCAGTGTCAACGAGACGCTAAATTTCAACGCTTCTTCTTTTAACGGTGCGTGGATCGTATCTGCTTTCTTAACTGCGCTGCCAACCTCTTACACCTAGCTCCTCCTCACTGCCTTTAGTTTTGTCTTGTGGGTATTAGTGGAATACTACTTCCAACAACCGTGGGCCAGCTGAGAAATTCAAATAACAACAATAGTGACCACACGAGCACCACACCTACTCGCCCACGAGAAGAGTTTGACCATCACGTAGAAATTTGCTGCCAATGTGTTTCCGTGTTGACTCGTATCGAACTGTTTTACTTTTTGCAAAGTTTCGGAATTTCTCAGACTTGCCGGGATTGACTGTACGCGTTTAGCACTATAGCTTTCTCTGCATTTACTATGATGTACTTATTAGTCTGCTTACCTTAACGAGGGCGAGATCGTCCGATTCTGCACTGAATTTGTCAGCAGAGTCATTTACAACGCCACTCCATCCCTGAGAGTCTTCCCTTGTGCCATCATTCTGAGAAGAAGTTAACAGAACAGAAATGAGCGTAAAACAGGCAATTTTACACTTAATTATCTCAGTACCAACAGCTTCACAATTTAACGCCATTTTGAATTCCACCACTCCTCATAGCCCAAAAATGTATCACCATTCCTTCAGTTTTGAGTGTCTAATAATATGGTAATTTTACGAAAAAACAAGATAAAAGTAATTCACCAAATCAGTTTGTGCTCTCTTGTTGACTTAATCCATGTTACTGTGTGGATTCCCTACAATTTTAAATTTCTTATGATTTTTGGAACCTAAATATATCGGAAACATTTTGTGTAGTAAGGATGTGCTTTTTTGTTGCTTTTCGCAACATTTGATCATTGAAATATCTGTGTCTCGGCAGCAATGTGTAGGTAGCACTGAAAACTACGGGCATGTATTTGGGAAGACTGTGATCGAAATCCTGCCATCCCGATCCAGTCTCTCTCCGTGGTTTTCGTGCATCAGGTGAATTCCGGCACAGTTCTTTCAACACGGCTACGGATAATCTCCCTCCGATCGTTTACGTTGAAGTTTTCTTATTTCTTGTTGAAACTGCTGTCATGTTTGTGAATTTCTATGCCTTTCCTGGACAAGCGATCGTGGTAGGTCTACTACACAGAAAAAATCTCCGTGACGGCGAATTTCATTTTGGGGTCGGTCTCATACGGCGCGTGCTCCGCTGCGACCGATTTCTGCACTTGGATCACTTGGGACATTTCACTGAGGGGCTGAAGAAGCTGAAACTCGGACCATAGGTAGATACTGCACGTGACTATTCTAATTCCGAATTTGTACCCATAGTGTGTCATTTTTCCAGTCAAATGCTTGGTCATTAAAAACGATACAATAGTGTTGGATTTCCTCTCCACGTCCGGATTGGTCAGCTTTGATGTTGTTCTTTGTTTACCAAATTGCCGCTGTATGGCGGAAATAGGTTCCAGTTAGACGCAGAATAACACCAATTTTTTTCATGCATGTCTTACAACGAGCTACTTAATGCATAATGGCAACTTCTACGAAGTGCTAGAAGGCTTCACGATAGGTAGTCCATTTAGTACAGTGGTTGCTAATTTCTTCAAGGAGCCATTCGAAAGACATGCACCGATCGTGGCACCTTGTAAAGCTAAGGTGTGGTACAGATACGTCGACAACTTCGTCATGCTGAGGAAGAGCTTGGAAACTTCCTAAGACATCTGAACACTGCTCATGCCAACATAGAATTTACTATCGAGTTAGAAAACAACCAACAGCTACCATTTCTAGATGTGCCAGTTAGGAGGAACGGCCACACAGACTCATATTTACACACGCTGTCAAATCGTCACCCAAGCCAGAAAAGGGGAATGATTAATACGTTCGTAACGCGTCCAAGACGAATTTGTGGGCCACAGCGCCTCAGTCACGAAATTCAACACCTGAAATGGTTTCTGAGGAGCAACGGGTAGGCCACCAGTTGCATAAGAAATAGCACGAGACCTAACACATAGCGAAGTGACACGTCAGAAGAAGAAACGTCAGGGACAGCCTTTCTGCCATACATCCCCAAGATGAAGGACAAAATCTGCCATACACTGCGCAAACAGGGCGTATACATAGCTATTTACAAACCGACAAAGAAGATCAAAGAGTGTCTGAAATCGGCTAAGGCCAAAAGAAACCCACTCACAATGCCGGCAATGTACCGCATATCGTTTACATACAGAAAGTCTACTTTGGAAGGACTGGATGGTCCATCAACACCAGTATCGTCGAACATAAACTAAATTTTAAGTTGGAACAGGTGAAGAGCACGCGATGTGTGAGACCGACCTCGTTTATAATTCGCCGACACGAAGGTTCTCGTTGTGGAGTAAGGCTACGACGCTCGCTTGTTCAGGAAAGCCGTGGAAATTCACAGATTATTGACAGTATTTCCAACAAGAAAGAGGAAAGCCACAAGATAGACGGATCCTAGATTCCCATGCTGCAGTGGACGATCGTTGCAGGTAGCAAAAGAACCACAGCTTTAATGACCATGGAAAAGCCCTCAGACAGTGACCTGACACATAAATAGAATCTCTTGCCGCGGGTTCGACTCCCGTCCACCTCTAATTCATCTTGAGGATGCCAAGAAATTAGGTTTGCTGATTGACTAACCTTCATGACGTCGTAGTGCAACTCGATGCGACTACGAAACTCGGTAGCAGTCTGACGGCCGTTTTGTATTTGTAGTACTTCATTGTGTTCGTATTATAAGCTGTGTGTTATGATAGTATACCGTATCAAGGCACTAGCACATTGAAGGTTTATGACGATCACGTCACTTCTGGTATAATTTGTTATAATTAAATGTCACTTAATGACATCGGACGAAAAAACCTTCAGAAGCTTGTGTGAAATGAAAGATTATGTCCGGAGTTCCGTGCGTTCACTGTAGCCCAGCGAATAGAGGTATGGAGTTACAGAGTGAATGAAAGCAGGTTTGCGTCCCACTACGTTAATTTTTTTCATCTTTGCTTTAGTAACAGACTCAGGGGCTTAGTTCTAAATATAATACAAGTATGTTCTGCTATATTTGAACTCTATCTCTCTCTCTCTCTCTCTCTCTCTCTCTCTCTCTCTCTCTCTTCTCTCTCTCTCTCTCTCTCTCTCTCTCTCTCTCTCTCTCTCTCTCTCTGGCGAATGAGTTTCTTCGATTTTGTAACTTCAGTCTGATTAAAAAAAAAGAGATGAATTTCCTGCGATGAAAGAGCAGTAGCGACATATTTGTTCCCGCTTGTCGCAAATATTTTGGCGTTTTTTCATAATATGTCGCGATTTCCGAGGCATGGTTAGGCAGCTTAAATGGCTATAGAGCTATTTACACTACACAACAAAATATTTTCCCTGCTACTGGGTTGAAAATACATTCCTCAGGTAATTCATATGCGCTGAATACAGAACTGCAGACGGATTTGGTCTGGCATGTCAGGAAAAAAATGTTATATACGTATAAAGGTTATTAAGGATGATGCTATTAGCTACGTTGAATTGCAAATGTGAGAAATTTGAGGGGAATTGATGTGCGTACTTTAGGCTGAAAACACTAAATATTATAATTAAGAAGTCAATTATAAATGTTTATTTGCCTCTGAAATGAGTCAGCTACCCTTAATAACACTATGATTGACAATGACTTGGTTTAAAAGTGCTTTCCGCCTGTGAATGTCTTCTGTTGCTCTCTGAAAAAACCAACAGCAATCCCCCATCATCCTCGGATTGAAGCGGGCTTGATATCTTGCTTCCGTGGTGGACATCTCCTGGCGGATTCTTTCACCGTGCTCGTCACTCACGGCCTCCATATTTGACGGAAATGTGAGATGCGAGTGCAAGAAATGCATCTTTAGTGAAATTCGACAACCGAAGTGCTGGAAGGAAGTTCTCCACAATTTCTGCGTAATTTTCTGCTCTGTGGTTCCCAAGAAAGTTATGCACGACAAGCACAAACGCGTCCCAAGCTGCTAGTTCTCTTTACGTGAGCTCCAATCTAAATTGTGATCTTGAATCAATTTTCGTATTTCTGATCCAGCGAAGACTCCTGCTTTCAGTTTTGCGTCAGTTTTCATCTTTCCAAACTTGCCTTTTAGGTACTGAAAACCACGATTTGTTTTATCCATCGCTGCAACAAACTGTTTCATTAGACCCAGTTTGATATGGAGTGGAGCTAGGTAAATCTTATTACGATGCTTAAGAGGTACATGTTGAACGTCGTGCTGTCCGACTACAGTTTTTCACTTCGTAGTGATTCTTGTCATCGCGACTGTTCCACAGGCAAAGAAAGCACATGTGCTTTGTATACCTAGTCTGCATTCCTAACAGAAGGGCAACAACTTCAAAACACCGTAAATATTACATTTATGCTCACAGTACTTAATCAGCATCAAGAGTATGTTCATTGTTTCGTAGATTTCCTTCATTCCCACGGCATGAACGATAGGAACTGATGGTTTCTGATTGCCATTGTGTTGTAGTGCAGCTTTGGGACTGCTTGAGCTACAGTCAATAAAAAGCCTCCACCCTTCTGATACGTATTTGTTACCTAGTTCCTTTATGAGTCCTGTCACGTCATGACAGAAACAAACACCGCGTTCAACAGCTTAGTACGCTGAGAATTAGAGGAGAATAGCACCTCTCTCGAGTAAGTTCCACTCCGTCGTCTGGAACCCAACAGTTCAGACTTTTCTTTCGGCAGGGACAAATCGCAAACTAGGTCGTCTATTTCGGCTTGGCGATATCATTCATTATTCCATAGCTCCAGCATCACTGTCATTATCTTCAGGATCTTCGTTGTTCATTGCAACGGATGAAGGAGGAATTGGTACTGCATAATCTGTACCATGCGCCACAGGTTTTGGGGAGCAGAATGACAAACCGGATACACGATTTTTAACTTGTTCTTCTTGCTGGATCCGGATATGATGGTCAAGCAGAAATAGTAATCCGACTGGTGATCTTTCTGCTTCCGCTTCCGCCAAATCATGGAAACAGCAAAAGTCATTCGATTTCTCTTATCGTTTAACCACTATGCTACGCCGGAGTAACAGACGGTGCATCAGAGGTGAAGAGCTCAGGATTTTGTTTGCTCTCCGATTTCACATTCGGAAGTAATGTTTGTAAGCTATATGTGGCATTCTGGTCATGTTCTTGCGACGGTCGGGCGTCTTATACTTGCCACAAATGTAGCAAAAGCACCCTAGACAATTCGCACAGCTGCGCCTATTCATCTTTTGTTTACTGAATCACCATATGCCGACCTTACCGAATCGTCTTATACGAAATCACTTAAATGAATTTTACTGCGACTGTTGATTAATAGAACATAGAACCGCATCAGATGTTTGAAATTTGCATACGACATCCTCAAAGTTTTTAATCTAAGTTAAGATTTTAGTTAATTGAATGAAATTTAGTTAGTTGAATTTTAGTTAACTGAACTGCGTTTCTTGATAACACCAGTATGTACTCCTCTAATACTTCTATTTTTTTTATTCTCGTGTTTCGTCACGATTTTATTCATTAATAATAACGCAACAACAGTGGCGACTGCTCTGGTTTTTTTGGGTAACTGCATTTCGCTAACTAGTGCTTGCGGCGAGTTCCTGAAATAAACTTGCCCCATGACTTGAAGAAAAAAACTTGAGTAATTTTTTGCTCTGTTTTGTTCTAATGTAGAAACCCCAGTAACTGTTTACAGAAGTTACTTGCTAATGTACGCAAGCCTTTTGTAATATTTCGCATCTAAAGCCAGCTTGACGTTGGCAGCGCTCGGAGACAAATGAATATCTTTCAAGTACTGCCGATTTCCTCTGCATCTGGCAGCGCTAGCGAAATCGTCAAATTATCGTGGCCAAACTACAACTTGAGATCTGCTCATTGTCAGGTTTTCTTGCCGAGAACTTGAGTCACATTTTAGGTTCAATCAGTGCGTAATGTGAAATAAGGAACAGATACGCCTATGTACATCTCATTGCAAATTTACTACACACAATGACATTTGTGATGCGTCACAACACCTCTGATCAACAACGCCCGCCAGCGAGCTGGCTACCGTTCTTTTTTGACATCCTAAACAATATTGTCAATATTCTGAGAAGCAAAGTTGCTACTCACCATATAGCGGAGATGCTGAGTCGCAGATAGCCACAACAGAATGACTTTCACAATTAAAGCTTTCGGCCATTGGCCTTTAGCAACAATAGACACACATACGCGCACACCCACAGTGACCCAAACGCAACTCACACTCACGACTGTAGTCTCATGCAACTGAAACCACATTGCTGTTTGGGTTTGCGTGAGTGTGTGTGTGCGTATGTGTCTCTATTGTTGACATAGCCCAATGGCCGAAAGCTTTAATGGTGAAAGTCTTTTTGTTGTGCCTATCTGCGACTCAGCATCTCCGCTATATGGTGAGTAGCAGCGTTCCTTCTCATAATGTAGTTACATTCCATCCTGGATTTTCCATTGTTTGATTTAAACAATATTTTCATTATTTCTATTACAGATTTACGATATTACAATTAAAAATAACTACATCCAAATGAACTGACTTGCATGCATTATCGTTCCAGATATTCTTGTTGGTTTTACACATACAATTCAGTCAAATTATGATGTTCTTATTTTGTGAATGAGTATGTAATTACATTGGGAATTAAAGACACATTATGTAAAATTGTTTTATACACTGTCAGCAGCAAATACCATGTTATTTCAGGTATTTAGACTAACGGACGAAAATTAAGTAACAATGCCTTATGTAATTCATTATTTAATAATTGGAACAGAATATATTAATTTCAGACATTCCTACCAATCAACCAGGTTCTGTACGTTCGGTGCATTGCTGTTTCAAGATCATTTGCATTTATTATCATTCACAAGGTAGGGATTACTGGAGCAAGCATTGTATTTACATTATAATTATACTGTTAATTGGAATCTGAGTGATTACAGGCCCCAACTGAACTAAGTGTTATGATATCTATCGGTGCAACAAACCGCCTAAATTGATCACTTACGTATCAACTACCAGCAAGTCAAAGGCGTCATCTCACGCCTATCAGCTTCACTATATCGGTGCTCGATAATAGCAAATATTTGGGAGGGAATTGGACTTGCCCAATACAACACACCTACACTGGGAAATACCCAGTATCTGTGTGCATTGTGGGTGGCGTCCTGGACGGACTGCCACAAAATGTCACAAGAACCAGTAAAAACTAGTCTTCAATGGCGAGCTGTTTACGAAATTCAGATATTATTACTATCTCCTGATAAAAGCATGTCTCGGATGCGTAAGTATTATGAACTGCCATCTGATTTTAAAGCAATTCCATTCGCGACCATCTATCCTAAATTTCATTTCATTTTGAAATGTCCCTCTGGGTACAAGTTTTTTTTTAAGAATGTATTTTCAGTGTAAATGAGTCTCTATTACGTATATTGGACCGATTTCAATATGTTTAAGTTTCGCCTCACCATGTACTTAAGATTCTCACTCATTGTTTTATCTGGAACACAGTCTCTCTCTCTCTCTCTCTCTCTCTCTCACTGTGTGTGTGTGTGTGTGTGTGTGTGTGTGTGTGTGTGTGTGTGCGTGTGCGTGCGTGCGTGTGGTTGTGTGTGTGTGTGTGTGTGTGTGTGTGTGTGTGTGTGTGTGTGTATTTACAGTACAAAATCATCATTTGCTTACCTTCGCGACAGCGGCGTCCTCTGACCCTAAACGCTGGTCGTCACTAGTGTCTTTGGAAATGCTGTTCAGCATCTGGGTGTCTCCACCAGTGCCTTCCATCTGTATATTAAACAAACAAAATATAAATGAGAGAGAGAGGCTACATAAGACATAGGGGGCTTTAAAGACCCATAATGATGACGCAAAAAACCATTATAGAACAGTTAACTTGTGACAGAATTTTAAAAAGATGAAAACGTGGAAAAGTTTTCACAGCCCAAAAAACTAAACCGTTTGTCAAGAAAATTGAAGGAAATTAGAATTATGAGAGGCCAGACAAACGTGTCGTTCCTGAAGAGGGGCAGCAGCCTTTTCAGTAGTTGCAGGGGCAACAGTCTGGATGATTGACTGATCTGGCCTTGTAACACTAACCAAAACGGTCTTGCTGTGCTGATGCTGCGAACGGCTGAAAGCAAGGGGAAACTACAGCTGTAATTTTGCCCGAGGGCATGCAGCTTTACTGTATGGTTAAATGATGATGGCGTCCTCTTGGGTAAAATATTCCGGAGGTAAAATAGTCCCCCATTCGGATCTCCGGGCGGGGACTACTCAAGAGGACGTCGTTATCAGGAGAAAGAAAGCGCGTTCTACGGATCGGAGCGTGGAATGTCAGATCCCTTAATTGGGCAGGTAGGTTAGAAAATTTAAAAAGGGAAATGGATAGATTAAAGTTAGAAATAGTAGGAATTAGTGAAGTTCGGTGGCAGGATGAACAAGACTTTTGGTCAGGCGAATACAGGGTTATAAATACAAATTCAAATAGTGGTAATGCAGGAGTCGGTTTAATAATGAATAAAAAATAGGAGTGCGGATAAGCTACTACAAACAGTATAGTGAACGCCTTATTGTGGCCGAGATAGACACAAAGCCCACGCCTACTACAGTAGTACAAGTTTATATGTCAACTAGCTCTGCAGATGACGAAGAAATTGATGAAATGTATGATGAAATAAAATAAATTATTCAGATAGTGAAGGGACACGAATATTTAATAGTCATGGGGGACTGGAATTCGGTAGTAGGAAAAGGGAGAGAAAGAAACGTACGTAGTAGGTGAATATGGATTGGGGCTAAGAAATGAAAGAGGAAGCCGCCTGGTAGAATTTTGCACAGAGCACAACTTAATCATAGCTAACACTTGGCTCAAAAATCATTAAAGAAGGTTGTATACATGGTAGAAGCCTGGAGATACTGACAGGTTTCAGATAGATTATATAATGGTAAGACAGAGATTTAGGAACCAGGTTTTAAATTGTAAGACATTTCCAGGGGCAGATGTGGACTCTGACCACATTCTGTTGGTTATGAACTGTAGATTAATACTGAAGAAACTGCAAAAAGGTGGGAATTTAAGGAGATGGGTCCTGGATAAACTGAAAGAGCCAGAGGTTGCACAGAGTTTCAGGGAGAGCATAAGGGAACAATTGACAGGAATGGGGGAAAGAAATACAGTAGAAGAAGAATGGGTACATCTATCGACATCTACATCCATACTCCGCAAGCCACCTGACGGTGTGTGGCGGAGGGTACCTTGATTACCTCTATCGGTTCTCACTTCTATTCCAGTCTCGTATTGTTCGTGGAAATAAGGATTGTCGGTGTGCTTCTTTGTGGGCACTAATCTCTCTGATTTTATCCTCATGGTCTCTTCACGAGATATACGTAGGAGGGAGCAATATACTGCTTGACTCTTCGAAACTTTGACAAAAGCCCGTACCGAGCTACTGAGCGTCTCTCCTGCAGAGTCTTCCAGTGGAGTTTATCTATCATCTCTGTAACGCTTTCGCGATTACTGAATGATCCTGTAACGAAGCGCGCTGCTCTCCGTTGGATCTTCTCTATCTCTTCTATCAACCCTATCTGGTACGGATCCCACACTGCTGAGCAGTATTCAAGCAGTGGGCGAACAAGCGTACTGTAACATACTTCCTTTGTTTGCGGATGGCATTTCCTTAGGATTCTTCCAATGAATCTGACCTCTGGCATCTGCATTACCAACGATCAACTTTATATGATCATTCCATTTTAAATCACTCCTAATGCGTACTCCCAGATAATTTATGGAATTAACTGATTCCAGTTGCTGACCTGCTATTTTGTAGCTAAATGATAAGGGATCTATCTTTCTATGTATTCGCAGCACATTACACTTGTCTACATGAGATTCAATTGCCATTCCCTGCACCATGCGTCAATTCGCTGCAGATCCTCCTGCATTTCAGTACAATTTTCCATTGTTACAACCTTTCGATATACCACAGCATCATCTGCAAAAAGCCTCAGTGAACTTCCGATGTCATCCACAAGGTCATTTATGTATATTGTGAATAGCAACGGTCCTATGACACTCCCCTGCGGCACACCTGAAATCACTCTTACTTCGGAAGACTTCTCTCCATTGAGAATGACATGCTGCGTTCTGTTATCTAGAAACTCTTCAATCCAATCACACAGTTGGTCTGATAGTCCATATGCTCTTACTTTGTTCATTAAAGGACTGTGGGGAACTGTATCGAACGCCTTGCGGAAGTCAAGAAACACGGCATCTACCTGTGAACCCGTGTCTATGGCCCTCTGAGTCTTGTGGACGAATAGCGCGAGCTGGGTTTCACACGACCGTCTTTTTCGAAACCCATGCTGATTCCTACAGAGTAGATTTCTAGTCTCCAGAAAAGTCATTATACTCGAACATAATACGTGTTCCAAAATTCTACAACTGATCGACGTTAGAGGTATAGGTCTATCGTTCTGCACATCTGTTCGACGTCCCTTCTTGAAAACGGGGATGACCTGTGCGCTTTTTCAATCCTTTGGAAAGCTACACTCTTCTAGAGACCTACGGTACACCGCTGCAAGAAGGGGGGCAAGTTCCTTCGCGTACTCTGTGTAAAATCGAACTGGTATCCCATCAGGTCCAGCGGCCTTTCCTCTTTGGAGCGATTTTAATTGTTTCTCTATCCCTCTGTCGTCTATTTCGACATCTACCATTTTGTCATCTGTGCGACAATTTAGAGAAGGAACTACAGTGCAGTCTTCCTCTGTGAAACAGCTTTGGAAAAAGACATTTAGTATTTCGGCCTTTAGTCTGTCATCCTCTGTTTCAGTACCATTTTGGTCACAGAGTGTCTGGACATTTTGTTTAGATCCACCTACTGCTTTGACATAAGACCAAAATTTCTTAGGATTTTCTGCCAAGTCAGTAGACAGAACTTTACTTTCGAATTCATTGAACGCCTCTCGCATAGCCCTCCTCACACTACATTTCGCTTCGCGTAAGTTTTGTTTGTCTGCAAGGCTTTGGCTATGTTTATGTTTGCTGTGAAGTTCCCTTTGCTTCCGCAGCAGTTTTCTAACTCGGTTGTTGTACCACGGTGGCTCTTTTCCATCTCTTACGATCTTGCTTGGCACGTACTCATCTAATGCATATTGTACGATGGTTTTGAACTTTGTCCACTGATCCTCAACACTATCTGTACTTGAGACAAAAATTTTGTGTTGAGCCGTCAGGTACTCTGTAATCTGCTTTTTGTCACTTTTGCTAAACAGAAAAATCTTCCTACCTTTTTTAATATTTCTATTTACGGCTGAAATCATCGATGCAGTAACCGCTTTGTGATCGCTGATTCCCTGTTCTGCGTTAACTGGTTCAAATAGTTCGGGTCTGCTTGTCACCAGAAGGTCTAATATTTTATCGCCACGAGTCGGTTCTCTGTTTAACTGCTCAAGGTAGTTTTCAGATAAAGCACTTAAAAAAATTTCACTGGATTCTTTGTCCCTGCCACCAGTTATGAACGTTTGAGTCTCCCAGTCTATATCCGGCAAATTAAAATCTCCACCCAGAACTATAACATGGTGGGGAAATCTACTCGAAATATTTTCCAAATTATCCTTCAAGTGCTCAGCCACAACAGCTGCTGAGCCAGGGGGCCTATAGAGACATCCAATTACCATGTCGGAGCCTACTCTAACCGTGACCTTCCCCCAAATTATTTCACATTTCGGATCTCCGTCAATTTCCTTCGATACTATTGCACTTCTTATCGCTATAAACACGCCTCCCCCTTCACTGTCCAGCCTGTCGCTGCGGTATACATTCCAATCTGAGTTTAGGATTTCATTACTGTTTACGTCTGGTTTCAGTCAACTTTCTGTCTCTAGTACTATATGGGCATTGTGACCGTTTATTAATGAGAGCAGTTCTGGGACCTTTCTATAGACGCTCCTGCAGTTTACTATTAGCACATTAATATTGTTATTCCCTGTTGCATTTTGCCTACTCCTACCATGCTGCGTCTCAGGAGGCGTCTTGTCGGGCCTAGGGAGGGAATTCTCTAACCTAAAAAACCCACATGTGCACTCCACACGTACTCCGCTACCATTGTAGCCGCTTCCGGCGTGTAGTGCACGCCTGACCTATTCAGGGGGACCCTACATTTCTCCACCCGACAGCGGAGGTCGAGAAATTTGCACCCCAGATCTCCGCAGAATCGTCTGAGCCTCTGGTTTAAGCCTTCTACTCGGCTCCAAACCAGAGGACCGCGATTGGTTCTTGGAACGATATTACAAATAGTTAACTCAGATTCCACCCCGCGAGCGAGGCTTTCCGCCTTCAGCAATTCCGCCAACCGCCTGTACGAACTGAGGATGACCTCTGAACCCAGACGGCAGGAGTCATTGGTGCCGACATGAGCAATAATTTGCAGTCGGGTGCACCCAGTGCTCTCTATCGCCGCCGGCAGGGCCTCCTCCACATCTCGGATGAGACCCCCTGGCAAGCAGACAGAGAGAACACTGGCCTTCTTCCCCGACCTTTTCGCTATTTCCCTAAGGGGCTCCATCACCCGCCTAACGTTGTTGCTCCCAATTACTAATAAACCCCTCCCTCTGTGTGCCTGCTCGGACCTTGCTGAAGGAGCAGCCACATGTCCACCCACAGGCAGAGTGGACGATGCCACACGGCCAGCTTCCACATTGACCACTCCACTCCCCTTGGGGAGAGGGTGGCCCAACCGCACCCGATACCCGCGAATATGTTTCGACAGCAGGGACAGTGGGTGAAGCATGTAACACCTGGGGTGTACCATGCGACGCACCAGACTCCCCACTGCCGCTACACTCCGAGGCAGCAGCTTGAAGACGGCTGACCGCGGCCATCAACACGTTCAGCGGTTCGCGAACAGTGGCCAGCTCCTCCTGCGTCCGTACACAGCAGTCACACATCCTATTCATCCTAAGAAATCAATTTACTTCAGAGACTTCATCAACTTTTAAATATACTGCTAATTCACTAAAGGCGGCTGACAGTTTGTAACGCCGGAAATGCATATCCTCCTATTTCCATCTATTGTACTATAATTTGTTTTCCTTAATTTTGTTACCTGAATATATGACATTTCTGTGTCTTTACATATTGTAATTGTTTTACTATTTGTATATATATATTTATGTATTTATGTCGATGTATAATTGGTTTGTTTCGTAAATATTATTTGTATTTTTACGCTGGGTCATGCCTAGGGAAAACTGCTATCGAACGATTACATCGATAGGTCGTGCGAAGACTCAAAGTGTGTAGGATCTTTGGTAGTGTTAACTCTGCCGCGTGGAGCGCGGGCAGAGCTGTAGGAGTCTCGCTGGAGTAGCGAGTGGAGCAGGTGTGCTGTGTGATGCTCCCGCGAGTTGCCGCGCTTTCGGGGTTTGGCAGCATGTAATTGCGCTCGACTCGCGATGATAGTTTCTGACATGGTGTCGCGGACGGGAAGCATTAGCTGGCGCACATCAAGAGCCCGTTTCGCCTGGTGACCGTGTCGAGAAGAAGGCGCGCCAACATCCAGCTTCTGCAACAGCGACGGCCGACAATGAGTGACTGTCGCCACCTCCTCGATCGACGGCTTCAAACCTTCAATCAACCAACAAGGAAGACTAAAAGCACGTAAAGTTTCAGAACTGTATGGCAGACCTCAGCTTTTCAAATTGTTCCATTTGCCTCGCAAAATTACAGCAACTTAGCATGAACCTTTGTTGCTCATTGTCCCAATTGCATTGCCAAGCAGGGTCCCTTCCTTTTCCGAAATGAACCCGAGTGTCGTTGAAATTCAAACGCCAGCATAATTCCATTTCACTGCTTTAATTTCAAAGTTCAATTTAAGTATTCATAGCTGGCTACAATAGTTAGATTACACGAGCACAAATTAAGAGTGCGAGTTTTGTTACCGTATTTTAGCTTACCTGTGACTGCACCTCAGCTTGGTACGTACTAAATTTTACTATTGTTAATTGTTCAGAATCGTTTAAGTTCAAGTTCAAAGTTAAATCTCTTCTTTCTAAATTGCGTAGATTCAAGTAGCTTTAGAAATGATTGTTGAGGTAGTCCAAGACTAACTGTATTTCGATGTGCTTCAGAAAGAAAGCTCACTATTAACTTCAGTCACTAAATTAACTTTCGATTTTCCGGTTTCATCAATTCTTTTGCTAAATTAAATGTAGCGAAATTTATTACTTCTGACAAACTTTCAGTTTTCACACTACACGTGTCAACCTTCAGTTGCCATGCTTCTAGTGCTAATTATATGTGTAATAACCTTTCTTTTTCAGTTATTATAGTAATTGTCCATAGGACTGGCGACCGTAATTTCCCCCAAATCTGAAATACATAATTACCGCTGGTTGATTGTTAACGTAACGGCCGCACATTTACTTTCTTTATTAACTTTATCCCTATTTCAAAATTAATTTCCACCAGTTTCACTTGCATTTTTCCTTTCATTTAGATGTAACCCTTTCCTCCCTCTTTACCGACAGGTTAACTTCGGTGACGATTGCTTTTCCAAAATTCCCATTAGGTACATGCGGTTTCATTTTTCACTGTCATTAAGGTCGATAAGTGAGGGGGAGGTTACACGTGGCGACCGTGACAGGACAATCTTCAAATTTGAGGTTGTTCTGGACACGAATTTTGCATTGTAAAAATCTCGTAACAAAGTACTGGTTACGAAATGGTCGATACGTCAGCGAGAATATTAGTGTGAGGAATCCTAATTAGATTTGAGATTTGGCATTTATATTGAAAATTATTAAAATGAGTGAAGGCAACAATTACCAAAATTTGGTAGGCTTGGATAAGGAACAATCGGTCGAACAGTGGGGAACGCGCACCGCGGTACCCATTGTTCAGGGACAGGCGGCTAGCATGAAAGACGCGACCGCCGAAACGCAACAAAGAGCAGAAATGGAATTCCACACTTTAGAAAATGTTTCGGAGTCGGAAGTGAAAATCAAATGCGAATCCCTTGATGACGAATACGGGGGGACAATTAAAGAGGAAGCCGCTACGGAAGTAAAACCGGTAGTTTCCGGGAATTTAACTGATTTATTGAATGTTTTGATTAACGAAAATCAAGAGTCAATCGGCCAAGCAAGAAGCTCAGTCTGAAAAAATTGAACGAAAGCTAGACAGTCACAACAAAGCTATTAATGTTGTTAACAACAATGTTGGAGTTGTTAACACAAAAGTTGATAAAATCAAAGAAGATATTGTTGTGATTAATAGCGAAATCGGTAATCTTAAATAGGAAATGATAGGCGTTCAGGCGGAAATTGCGAGCATAAATACTCGTTTTTATTCCGAAATTAGCAGAATCGAGAAAAGTGTAGGAGAATCAGTTGCTCCGATCATCGAGAATAAGGTGACGGAACAAATTCAATTAGTGAAAAAAGAGGATCAAAAGAAGGTGGAAACTTTAAAGGCTTTAGTATCCGAAGTAGATACCAAAGTGACGAAGCAGGCTAATATCTGCAAAGAGAAAAAAAGGGAAGTAGAAACGCTTGCGACAACCACTTGCCAAGTAATTACGAGAGTGTCGGAATTAGAAAAGAAACTTGACGAAAAACAGAGCTATGTGCCAATCTATGCACATAGTTCGGAATTGTTGACGAAAGAGGAGCGGTTCGACCCCTTGAAAAAAGGCGGTATACACGCGACGGATTTCATTAAGAATTGTGAAATAGTTTTACCCAGATCATGGACTAATGAGAGAAAAATTAATGCGATTATTGATGTGTTGGCTGGTGATGCCAAGCGTTGGGGCTTAAACCTCAACATTACGGACCTGACTTTTGACGAATTTAAAAATTTGTTTCTGGCTGAATACTGGTCAGAGCAAAAACAGCAAAGTGTCTGGCGCGAATTTGTCGTATCGAGGCCTTTCGATGCGAATTCGCGCGGTTCGATGAAGGAGTTTTGTGAGGGCTGGATCCGCAAGTTGGAATACTTGCGTGATCGCCGAACGCAATCCGAAATAGTCTGGGAACTCTACAAAAAGCTTCCAGATGATACAAAACGCTACGTAGGAAGCAATTACAGAACAATAAATGATTTCCTGGAAAGAGTGGAGGACGAGGACAATTGGCGCAATAATCGCGACAATGGTAGAGGCCGTGGTAACAACAACGGGTACCACAGCAACCACAACAACGATAACCATGGGAATAATGCATACCGCAACCATGGCAGCAATAACAATAATGGTTCGGATCGTAATAACAATCGGTACAATGCAAATAATAACAGGAATGACGGAAACCAGTATCATACTAACGTGATACGGGCTTCACAGAATAGTAATAACGCCAGAGGGTGTGATCAGCCGCCTCAGCAGCATCCGGGGACCGTATCTGCTGGGACGAGACAGGGAAACCATTAGCCGCGCCGGTGAGGGGCCGTCCGGGCGTGGAGAAATTTTGGCGGCCCAATAGCAGGAGAAAACCCAGGTGTCGTCGATATGAAAATTCCGTGTGGAATAATCAACGGCGGGAGAGTGTGCCAGTGTTAGGAGAAAGGAGTGCGCCCACAAGTAGTGGATCAGCTGTATACACGGCAGTAGGAAGTACATTCACTGTCAGTGAGAACAATTTAAGTAGTGTTCCGGAAATCGATTATAAAGTGGCAGCTGTAATACCCACAGCGGAACTGGAGATTGAGTTTAAGAATGATTCGCAAGTGTTGAGAGAAGATCAGGTGTCGGATAAAACGTCCGTCATCGAGCGAGGGGATGCAGAGAGGGATGAGGTCTGGTTAAGGCAGTTCGGTCGCTTATACGACGAACTAAGAGATTATAGGGGCCTGTATGGGAGAAGTGTTTATGGGGAGCGCGTACAGGATTTTCCGCGTCTCGTCCCGCAGGTAGATAGTGTTTGTGAAATGATAGAAAGTTCTGGCCCTAACCGGCAGACTTTACTAGAAATAGTTGATGTTAATGGGGAGCACGAGCAAGATTCGTCGTGTTTCGTCCCGCAGGAGTTAGATGTTGAAGTAGTAACGGAAAGTTCTGGCCCTAACCGGCAGACCTTACCGAAAGTCGTAATGGTAGAAGTAGCCGACCCATCCGACGCAAACCTCCAGTTTAAACATTGCGAGAATATTAAGGAGAAAGATTACGAAAATTTTAGTGATAGCCGGACACGATTGGTAGAAAAGCACATAGATTACAGCGTGTATGAGGTTAGAGCTGACATTATACAGTCAGACGATAACAGTGTGGGTTGCGCAGATCTAGAGGAAGTAATTGCAGATACTACTGGGCACATTTCTCCAGGTAGAGTGGCAGATGAGATCAATCTGACTAAAGAGGAATCAACGAAGGTGACAATTAGTGAATTGATAGCAATGCAACACTCACTAGTTGACGAGTTACAGGAAAAGGTTTCGGTATTGGAGGCGAAGCTACAGACTAAGCCTCAGGACAAACGTGTTGAAATTAAAACTGTATGTGAACAGAGGCTGAAAAAGCCGCCAGATAAACCGGATTTAGGATCAAAGCCGGATGGTTTTTCCTGGAATGACCTGGATATAGACGAGGATTTACTGTGGGAAAATAAAGAAACAGTCGAGGACAAGTGTAGACAGATAGTAGTGTCTGTTAATATGCACGACCTACAACTAAACGTGTTGATTGACACCGGTGCAGAATTGAGTGCTGTATCTGGGAAAATATTTGAGTTACTGAAAGACAGACCTGGCATCGTAGTTATGCCAGTAACAGGAGTGAAAATTATCGGTGCTACTGGGAAGGCCAGTAAACCGGTCACAAAACAGATTTTTGTCAACTTCGAGATATGTGGGGCACGATTTGAACAAGAGTTTGTCGTCGTGCCAGACTTAACTACGGAAGTAATTATCAGGTTAGATTGGCTATTAAAGTACCGTGCAGTGATTAACTGCGAAAGCAAAACTTTGACATGTATGTCACTAGATAAAACAATGGTAGTTGGTTTTGACGAGGCAGGAGACGGTGTGCATAGGCAATACCAACCTATACACATTGTTAACTGGCCGGATGACATTGACGTAGGAATGAGTTTGAACTGCCGTAACATGAGGAATTTCGGCATTGACAAAAGTGTAGAAAGTGAATTGGAAGAGATAATCAAATTCCCTCCACGGATTAACATTAGTATTGGTGTGAAAAAAGATCGTTTGCGAGAAGTAATGAAGCTAAAACCCGATGCTCGCATACGTCGTCATGACGCTAAAGCGCGTTTTGCTAAGTTTGCAATCGGAGACGTAGTACTTGTAAAAGCTCATGAGAAATCGAGCGAGATAGACCATGAAATCTCTAAATTTAAGTTTGGTTATAATGGACCATATAAAGTCATTGGTATACCTCACACAAATGCTTATTGCTCAGAGTATCCAAGCTCTGGAAAACTATTAGGTATACGGAACATTGTAGACTTGAAATTGTACCAACCTAGGATCGATTAATACCACACAATGGGTAATTTGTACAGTATGTAATATAGAGTGTAAGATTTAAGGATGTGCCATGTTGCGATGCTTTTGACTGACCAAGGTCATTAAAGAAGTTGTAATTAATAAGTAATTAATTTTGATTAATCATTTTAATTTTAATCAATTTAATCGTGATCTAATCAACTGAAAAATCCAAGCTACTAGTTTAAGTTTTCAGCTGAGTCACAGTAGATTAAGGAATGTAAATATGATTTTGTAAATAGCTGTAAGATTCCATAAATATGTGATTTACTAGTCATTGCCGAAGTACTTAGACGCTGTTTTAAGTTTCAGGCTAGTACATGCGTGTGATGATGGACAGTGTTGAGTTATCCACTGTGATAGTGTTTATGGACTCCTTGAGATTACTCGGGAGTGAATTTTACCGAAAGAATTCAGTGAAACGGACGTTCTGGAAATGCCGTTACAAGGGCGAGAGAGATCAAGCGTGCCGCACAGGCGGACGCAACAATACTGGCGGGGCGGAACCGCTGTCGGCTCTTGTGCCGCTGTCGGCTCTTGTGCCGCTGTCGGCATTCTTTGTACTTGCGAGTACGGAAGGCGGAGTTGTTTTTCTTCCCGGACAGCTGATATGAAAGAATTCTGTTGTCAATATTTATGTTTTTGTCGATCTGCTGTATATTATTTTCTTGTTTAGCGTTAAGTGAGCACTCATGACAAGAATATTAATTATGAAAAGTTTATATAAAATACGTATTCTATGTAATTAATTATTAATTTGCGTATTTTGATATACCTGTTTTCTATGACCATGTAATCTGATTAATTTTGTAAATAGTATTCCATTTCTTGATACTGCTAGGAATTTAGATTTTTAGAATAGCTAAACTATTTTCCATGTTTTCTATGAATTTTAATAAGTTGTCAACCTGTTTTATTTTGATCAAGATGACAGAGTGGAATAAGATTAGGAGTGTCTCCACTCAATTATTATCGTCTAAAAATTGGTCCCGCGAGTTGCCGCGCTTTCGGGGTTTGGCAGCATGTAATTGCGCTCGACTCTCGATGATAGTTTCTGACATGGTGTCGCGGACGGGAAGCATTAGCTGGCGCACATCAAGAGTCCGTTTCGCCTGGTGACCGTGTCGAGAAGAAGGCGGGCCAACATCCAGCTTCTGCAACAGCGACGGCCGACAATGAGTGACTGACGCCACCTCCTCGATCGACGGCTTCAAACCTTCACTCAACCAACAAGGAAGACTAAAAGCACGTAAAGTTTCAGAACTGTATGGCAGACCTCAGCTTTTCAAATTGTTCCATTTGCCTCGCAAAATTACAGCAACTTAGCATGAACCTTTGTTGCTCATTGTCCCAATTGCATTGCCAAGCAGGGTCCCTTCCTTTTCCGAAATGAACCCGAGTGTCGTTGAAATTCAAACGCCAGCATAATTCCATTTCACTGCTTTAATTTCAAAGTTCAATTTAAGTATTCATAGCTGGCTACAATAGTTAGATTACACGAGCACAAATTAAGAGTGCGAGTTTTGTTACCGTATTTTAGCTTACCTGTGACTGCACCTCAGCTTGGTACGTACTAAATTTTACTATTGTTAATTGTTCAGAATCGTTTAAGTTCAAGTTCAAAGTTAAATCTCTTCTTTCTAAATTGCGTAGATTCAAGTAGCTTTAGAAATGATTGTTGAGGTAGTCCAAGACTAACTGTATTTCAATGTGCCTCAGAAAGAAAGCTCACTATTAACTTCAGTCACTAAATTAACTTTCGATTTTCCTGTTTCATTAATTCTTTTGCTAAATTAAGTGTAGCGAAATTTATTACTTCCGACAAACTTTCAGTTTTCACACTACACGTGTCAACCTTCAGTTGCCACGCTTCTAGTGCTAATTATATGTGTAATAACCTTTCTTTTTCAGTTATTATAGTAATTGTCCATAGGACTGGCGACCGTAATTTCCCCCAAATCTCAAATATCTAATTACCGCTAGTTGATTGTTAACGTAACGGCCGCACATTTACTTTCTTTATTAACTTTATCCCTATTTCAAAATTAATTTCCACGAGTTTCACTTGCATTATTCCTTTCATTTAGATGTAACCCTTTCCTCCCTCTTTACCGACAGGTTAACTTCGGTGACGATTGCTTTTCCAAAATTCCCATTAGGTACACGCGGTTTCATTTTTCACTGTCATTAAGGTCGATAAGTGAGGGGGAGGTTACAAGTTGACTAAACTGTAGTTGCTAGACACTTCTTGCAGAAAACAATGAAAATAGCACTACCTGTCTCTGACCTGTATTGAAAACAAACACTAGCACTACTGGCAATATGGTTGACTAAAGGGACTCTCTCTGACTGTATTCAAAACGAACACGAAATCTGTGGAACACTATTACTAGCACTCGACAATTAAATCTTCCTAAAACCAAACACACACGGAAGAAGAAGTGACAAGTAAGAAAAATACAGTTAATACTTAAATTAACGTAGCTCGCTGCACAGCAGACGTGAAGCAGGCGGCAGTTACGCTTTGAGAGATGAAGTAGTGAAGGCAGCAGAGGAACAAGTAGGTAAAAAGACGAGGGCTAGAAGAAATCCTTGGATAACAGAAGAAATATTGAATTCAATTGATGAAAGGAGAAAATATTAAAATGCAGTAAATGAAGCAGGCAAAAAGGAAAACAAACGTCTCAAAAATGAGATCGACAGGAAGTGCAAAATGGCTAAGCAGGGATGGCTAGAGGACAAATGCAAGGATGTAGAGGCTTATCTCACTAGGGGTAAGATAGATACTGCCTACAAGAAAATTAAAGAGACCTTTGGAGAAAAGAGAACCACTTGTATGAATATCAAGAGCTCATATGGAAACCCAGTACTACGCAAAGAAGGGAAAGCAGAAAGGTGGAAGGAGTATATAGAGGGTCTATACAAGGGCGATGTTCTTGAAGACAATATTATGGAAATGGAAGAGGATGTAGATGAAGATCAAATGAGAGATATGATACTGAGTCAAGAGTTTGACAGAGCACTGAAAGACCTGAGTCGAGACACGGCCCCGGGAGTAGACAACATTCCATTAGAACTACTGGCGGCCTTGGGAGAGCCAGCCCTGACAAAACTCTACCATCTGGTGAGCAAGATGTATGAGACAGGCGAAATACCCTCAGACTTCAAGAAGAATATAATAATTCCAATCCCAAAAAAGCAGGTGCTGACAGATGTGAAAATTACGGAACAATCAGTTTAATAAATCACGGATGCAAAATACTAACGCGAATTCTTTACAGCCGAATGGAAAAACTGGTAGAAGCCGACCTCGGGGAAGATCAGTTTGGATTCCATAGAAATATTGGGACACGTGAGGCAATACTGACCCTACGACTTATCTTAGAAGCTAGATTAATTAACGGCAAACTTACGTTTCTAGCATTTGTAGACTTAGAGAAAGCTTTTGACAATGTTGATTGGAATACTCTCTTTCAAATTCTAAAGGTGGCAGGGGTAAAATACAGCGAGCGAAAGACTATTTACAATTTGTATAGAAACCAGATGGCAGTTATAAGAGTCGAGGGACATCAAAGGGAAGCAGTGGTTGGGAAGGGAGTGAGACAGGGTTGTTGCCTCTCCCCAATGTTATTCAGTCTGTATATTAAGCAAGCAGTGAAGGAAACAAAAGAAAAATTGGGAGTAGGTATTAAAATCCATGGAGAAGAAATAAAAACTTTGAGGTTCGCCGATGCCATTGTAATTCTGTCAGAGACAACAAAGGACTTGGAAGAGCAGTTGTACGGAATGGATAGCGTCTTGAAAGGAGGATATAAAATGAACATCAACAAAAGCGAAACGAGGATAATGGAATGTAGTCGAATAAAATCGGGTGATGCTGAGGAAATTAGATTAGGAAATGAGACACTTAAAGTAGTAAAGGTGTTTTGCTATTTGGGGAGCAAAATAACTGATGATGGTCGAAGTAGAGAGGATATAAAATGGCAATGGCAAGAAAAGCGTTTCTGAAGAAGATAAATTTGTTAACATCGAGTATAGATTTAAGTGTCAGGAAGTCGTTTTTGAAAGTATTTGTATGGAGTGTAGGCAAGTATGGAAGTGAAAGATGGACGATAACTAGTTTGGACAAGAAGAGAATAAAAGCTTTCGAAATGTGGTGCTACAGAAGAATGCTGAAGATTAGATGGGTAGATCATATTACTAATGAGGAGGTACTAAATAGGATTGGCGAGAAGGGAAGTTTGTGGCACAACTTGACTAGAAGAAGGGATCGTTTGGTAGGACATGTTCTGAGGCATCAAGGGATCACCAATTTAGTATTGGAGGACAGCGTGGAGGGTAAAAATCGTAGAGGGAGACCAAGAGATGAATACACTAAACAGATACAGAAGGATGTAGGTTGCAGTACGTACTGGGAGATGAAGAAGCTTGCACAGGATAGAGTAGCATGGAGAGCTGCATCAAACCAATCTCAGGACTGAAGACCACAACAACAACATATTAATACCTTCAGCTGCTTAGGGGTGTTGATATTTATCAATGGGGACAGGTGAAAATGTCTGCCCCGACGGGGACTCGAAACCGGTATCTCCTGCTTACATGGCAGACGCTCTATCCATCCCTCCCTTTTTTCTTAAAGTCCTATTTTGTCCGTTTTTGTTCGTTCTATCTGCGGGCGGACGTCACAAGATACCCGTTTCACTTTGTCGTTGATTCATTAACTCAGTTTTTTATTACAGAGGGCAGCTAACTCTCTGACCGAACACGCTGAGCTACCGTGCCGGCAACAGAGCCATCGAGGGCACAGAGGATAGCGCAACTGCAGGGAATAACATGCGCACGCCCCCCCGCGAGACCCACTTTCTCGCCTTATATGTCCACACACTACATTCGTAGTGTCCCTACCCAACACACTCATTACTCGTGGAAGACATTCTTACCAAGTCCCGTAAGAGTTCGGGTAATATGGGTGCATTCGCACAGAAGAGGAAGTTCATGGCCGGTATTGCCAGAACTATATACTTACACTCCTGGAAATGGAAAAAAGAACACATTGACACCGGTGTGTCAGACCCACCATACTTGCTCCGGACACTGCGAGAGGGCTGTACAAGCAATGATCACATGCACGGCACAGCGGACACACCAGGAACCGCGGTGTTGGCCGTCGAATGGCGCTAGCTGCGCAGCATTTGTGCACCGCCGCCGTCAGTGTCAGCCAGTTTGCCGTGGCATACGGTGCTCCATCGCAGTCTTCAACACTGGTAGCATGCCGCGACAGCATGGACGTGAACCGTATGTGCAGTTGACGGACTTTGAGCGAGGGCGTATAGTGGGCATGCGGGAGGCCGGGTCGACGTACCGCCGAATTGCTCAACACGTGGGGCGTGAGGTCTCCACAGTACATCGATGTTGTCGCCAGTGGTCGGCGGAAGGTGCACGTGCCCGTCGACCTGGGACCGGACCGCAGCGACGCACGGATGCACGCCAAGACCGTAGGATCCTACGCAGTGCCGTAGGGGACCGCACCGCCACTTCCCAGCAAATTAGGGACACTGTTGCTCCTGGGGTATCGGCGAGGACCATTCGCAACCGTCTCCATGAAGCTGGGCTACGGTCCCGCACACCGTTAGGCCGTCTTCCGCTCACGCCCCAACATCGTGCAGCCCGCCTCCAGTGGTGTCGCGACAGGCGTGAATGGAGGGACGAATGGAGACGTGTCGTCTTCAGCGATGAGAGTCGCTTCTGCCTTGGTGCCAATGATGGTCGTATGCGTGTTTGGCGCCGTGCAGGTGAGCGCCACAATCAGGACTGCATACGACCGAGGCACACAGGGCCAACACCCGGCATCATGGTGTGGGGAGCGATCTCCTACACTGGCCGTACACCACTGGTGATCGTCGAGGGGACACTGAATAGTGCACGGTACATCCAAACCGTCATCGAACCCATCGTTCTACCATTCCTAGATCGGCAAGGGAACTTGCTGTTCCAACAGGACAATGCACGTCCACATGTATCCCGTGCCACCCAACGTGCTCTAGAAGGTGTAGGTCAACTACCCTGGCCAGCAAGGTCTCCGGATCTGTCCCCCATTGAGCATGTTTGGGACTGGATGAAGCGTCGTCTCACGCGGTCTGCACGTCCAGCACGAACGCTGGTCCAACTAAGGCGCCAGGTGGAAATGGCATGGCAAGCCGTTCCACAGGACTACATCCAGCATCTCTACGATCGTCTCCATGGGAGAATATCAGCCTGCATTGCTGCGAAAGGTGGATATACACTGTACTAGTGCCGACATTGTGCATGCTCTGTTGCCTGTGTCTATGTGCCTGTGGTTCTGTCAGTGTGATCATGTGATGTATCTGACCCCAGGAATGTGTCAATAAAGTTTCCCCTTCCTGGGACAATGAATTCACGGTGTTCTTATTTCAATTTCCAGGAGTGTACATAGATATGGTGTCCGCTATTTCGGACATGTCCGCCAAGTCTGCCATGTAGGCAGGAGATCCCGGGATAGAGTCTCGATCGGGGCACACATTTTCACCTGTCGCCGTTGATATATTTCAACTCCCGTCAGCAGCTGAAGGTATTAATGTATAAATCTAATTTCGTTCTAGACGGCTGCAGGTCATGAATGGTGTCTGTTCTTTCGGACATCTCTGAAAGAACAGACACCATATCTACATAAATATATAGAAAAGTGAAGCTTCCAGAAGGGGAGTAGGAAACGAATGACACTTCACGGATTGAAAATATATGTAACTTTATTTAATTAATTACAGAACTGTGTCAAATTTACAGAGAACTTGGAAATATGAGGCTATTTGTCAGTGATGCACTCTCTTTGATCTGGATGCATGCACTGATTCAGTTGAGCAGTGTGTCATGAAGCCGTTGTACCTCTCCTAAGACGAGGTGGCCCACAACTGTAAAAACCTGTGCTCAGCCAGGACTCGAAACCGGATTCCCGCCAGAGATGGGACGAAGAGAGCATCTTTGGTGAATGCTCCTTAATTGGCGTCAGGGCGCATGTATTTACTCACATCAAAAAAAGTATTGCACCACCTCGGTTCCTAGAGATCCGGAACCTGTACAGGAAATTGGAATAGAGATCAACATCAACATCATTTCCACCCTCATTATTGCTCATGAAAACCACACATTGCATGTTGTACTGCCACACATCGAGACCTTCAGATGTGGTGGTCCAGATTGCTAATACCCTGTAGCACGTCCTCTTGCATTGAGGTATGCCTGTATTCATCGTACCATACTACCCACAACTTCATCAAGGCACTGTTGGCCCAGATTGTCCCACTCTTCAACTGCGATTTGGCGTAGATCGCTCTGATTGGTTGGTGGATCATGTCGTTCACAAACAGCCCTTTTCAAACCGTCCCTGGAATGTTCGATACTGTTCATTTCTGGAGAACATGCTGGACACTCTAGTCGAGAGATGTCGTCATCCTGAAGGAAGTCATTCACAAGATGTGCACGATGGGGGCGCGAATTGTCGTCCATGAAGACGAATGAATCGCCAATATGCTGCCGATATGGTTACACTATCGGTCGGAGGATGGCATTCACGTTATCGTACAGCCGTTACGGCGCCTTCCATGACCACCAGCGGCGTACGTCGGCCTCACATAATGCCACTCCAAAACAGCAGGCAACCTCCACCTTGCTGCACTCGCTGGACAGTGTGTCTAAGGCGTTCAGCCTGACCGGGTTGCCTCCAAACACGTCTCCGATGATTGTCTGGTTGAAGGCATATGCGACACTCATCGGTGAAGAGAACGTGATGCCAATCCTAAGCGGTCCATTTGGTATGCTGTTGGGCCCATCTGTACCGCGCTGCATGGTGTCGTGGTTGCAAAGATGGACCTCGCCACGGACTTCGGAGTGAAGTTGCGCATCATGCAGCCTACTGCGCACAGTTTGAGTCGTAACACGACGTCCTGTGGCTGCACGAAAAGCATTATTCAACCTGGTGGCGTTGCTGTCAGGGTTCCTTGGAGCCATAATCCGTTGGTAGCGGTCATCCACTGCAGTAGTAGCCCTTGGCCAGCCTGAGCGAGGCATGTCATCGACAGTTCCTGTCTCTCTGTATCTCCTTCATGTCCGAACAACATCGCTTTGGTTCACTCCGAGACAGCTGGACACTTCCCTTGTTGAGAGCCCTTCCTGGCACAAAGTAACAATGCGGACGCGATCGAACCGCGGTATTGACCGTCGAGGCATGGTTGAACCACAGACAACACAAGTCGTGTACTTCCTCTCTGGTGGAATGACTGGAACTGATCGGCTGTCGGACCCCCTCCGTCTAATAGGTGCTGCTCATGCATGGTTGTTTACATCTTTGAGCGGGTTTAGTGACATCTCTGAATATTCAGAGGGACTGTCTGTGATACAATATCCACAGTCAACGTCTATCTCCAGGAGTTCTGGGAACCGGGATGATGCAAAACTTTTTTTGACGTGTGTAGTTGTAATTTAATTTTCCCGTGGTAATAATCGAAATTTTGTGACCACTCTCGGTGTTACCAAGAACCAGGGCAAATATTTAACATTTACTCTACCTTTGAAGGTATTTATGTAAACAGCACATGTTGCAAACATCAATAAAGAGAAGGATGGCAATATCGAATGGAAGAAACCAAATATTGAAGTTCAGTTAATAGTTTGGAGCAGATGGTGAAAGGAACACGTTAGTATATGCAGAATATTTATTTATTTACTTATTTATTTATTTATTTATTTTTTTTTTTTTTTTTTTTTTTTTTTTTTTTTTTTTTTTTTTTTTTTTTTGCTAATGACTTTGGCAACATATGAGAAGATACAACCATAATTTGATGACAGAAAAAATAATAATAACATAAAGGAAGCAAAACAGCAGTTTACATTGGGAAGGAAAGAAGACAAGTGTTTCACGTCCCGCCAATTACGAAGTCATTAGAGACGGAGCCACATGTCGTTCAGTTTTGTGTTCTTCAGACACGATATTTCATCAGTTAGGATGGCAGGCTGAACGACAATTGACGATAGACACAAAATGGTACAATCAGTCCAAGATTGTATTTAAATGTTTGAATAATTCGAGAGATGAATCACAAATTCAGCCCTCAGTACTAAAATAATAATATTCCAGAAGTAGTGTCAGATGAGTTGTATAAAGTCATTCGAAGAAAAAGCGCACAGAGGTGATGATTCGTCAATAGAAATGATTAAAAATTGAGAAAAAATAAAAATCTTTGCAAAGTTGTTTGTAAAAAAAGCAGTTCCCTGAAACTGGAAAAATGGTTTAACTATTCTACTTCACACGAAAAAAAGAGACAAATAACACATAGACCAATCAGTCTTCTGGCCCCAATACTCGCAACATACGCTATATTATCGTCAACCTCATAAAAAAAAACTTGAAATTCTAAGCAATGAAAGACTCGCAAGACTTCTTTCTTCAGGTATCAAGCTTTTACCTGTTATGTCTTCTTGTATTTACGAATTTCTTATTTGCAAGTCAAGATTAAAATTATAGAATGTAGTGAAAAGTAGGAATTACCACCTTATCTGAGATACACAGACTCTGAGAAAGTTTTTGGCTACGTTTTGACAAAATTTGTATTGACAGCCCTTGACAAAGAAGGCACTGATTCAAACTATGTTAATGTACTGAAGAATAGATACACACCAGTGATATAGCTTACATTAGACTTAATGAGGACTGAGATAAATTGAAAAAGGAGTCAAGCATGGGGATTCATTGTCACCATAATTATTCTAAGCAAGCCGACCGAGGTGACCGAGTGGTTCTAGGCGCTACAGTCTTGAACCGCGCGACCGCTACGGTCGCAGGTTCGAATCCTGCCTCGGGCATGGGTGTGTGTGGTGTCCTTAGGTTAGTTAGGTTTAAGTAGTTCTAAGTTCTAGGGGACTGATGACCTCAGATGTTGAGTCCCATAGTGCTCAGAGCCATTTGAAACATTTATTCTAAGTAACCCTAAGTGTAGTTCCCAGATCCTTAAATTAGAAAACGAAAGTGTGATATGTGTCAGTGAATCATAACCAAACCACCTTTGTTTTGTGGATAACGTTGTACTGTTTGCCTGTACTGTACATAAATTTGAACAATGAAAGGGAGAAGTTCATACAGAAAGTTTATAAGTAGGCCCGAAAATCAAAAATGATATACAACCAAAGCACATAAAATAAAATAGTACAAAATCACAACCAAGTCATGAATCCAACTGATGAGGTTTGTGAGTTAACGAGCACTGCGCTCTCATTTAAACATATGGCCGAAAGAGTTTTTGGAACACAACCTACGACCAGCTTAGAGACAGAAGTGATGATATTTTCTGCAGGACCTGACCATCATTTTGCAGGACAATGCTCAAGCACGTACAGTGCAAGCTGTTACTGATTTGTTTGACTGATGGAGCTGCTAAATGCTATACCACCTACTGTACTCCCCTGACTTAAGCCCTCGAGAGCTCATCTTGATTTCTAAACCGAAGGAAACACTTCACGGCATTCGCTTCAGAGCTACTAAAAAACTGTCAACACAACTGGCACTGCTAAGAGTATCCTACGCCTTCCACATCGCTGGCAACGGATTATACACAGTGCTGGTGACTACTTCGAAGGTCAGTAAAACTTTGAAACACGTATCTATTTTGTACGAGCTGTAAATAAATACTTGCCACTATTAAAGTTCCAATCCTCGTGTATAAGACTTGACGTTCTCCAATAGCAGATCTCATAATAAAATTTTGCTGAATGCTATTACTATCTCGGCGTAATACCTACGGCTCCATCAGGTATGTTTCCTTTTGTTCCGCTGCTTTTCTTCCATTTACACACACAGTGCAACTGTGGTACTAGCTACTGCAGCACATAATAACAAGTTCTTGTCCGCCATCTCGAAATTTTATGAAAAATATGACGACAGTGTAAAACCCCTTTTTAGCACCACGCAAATATCTTTGTCAAAGAAATTTGACTATTTGATTATATTTCTTTCTAGAAATATTATAGTGTAATACTGGCCTTTCCAATCTTGTGGCTAGCATGGAAGAGCGTTGCCTTTGTAATGTCCAGGGGCCACCGTGGATCGCGGTGGCTTCAGTGTAATTACTGTGTTTGAACCAAAGTGTAATTCTTTGTCTCAATGCGTATTTTTTTCTGTTGACTTCTGTACTTTAATGTAGCGGTTCTTTCTAGGTATGGCTCAAGTTTCATGGAGCTGTGTTACTTGGAAGTGACGCATCATGAGAAAGCTACTTTCATCCTTAAGTGTCCCATGCCATTGCAGGTTGCAATACGAGGCTCAGCCTTCGCTGACAGAGCAACGTGCTGGATTGTTGCGAGACCAGAAGCTGGCCCAGACGAGGATCTAATCAGTGCGGCGGATTAACGAGCGTCGCTGCAGCACCAGCTAGCCCGAGTGTGGTTTTTAGGCGATTTCCCGTGCTTGTTTAGGCAAACTGCAAGGCTGGTCCACAATTTTCGCCACAGAAATTAAGCTAAGCAAACAGTAAAAAATACGATCTCATACACAACAAAGTTTACACGATTCACAGACAGATGCGCGCACCACGACTTCCCTCCCTGAGGTAACACGACTGCGGCGACAGGAACGACATCCAGGCGCTACGTTAAAAAATAGAATATATTTGCCAAGTTCAGAGTACAGCGGAGCACGTACTAGACGTGATTAACGTTAAGCAAAAGAATGATACGAGGCTCAACACAGATGCATGTAAAAAGCGTCTGAAGATGGATTTTCCATGATCGAAAGTGGTTGGTTGGTTAATTTGGGGGAGGGGACCAACAGCGAGGTCATCGGTCCCATCGGATTAGGGAAGGGTAGGGAGATAGTCGGCCGTGCTCTTTCATAGGAACCGTCCCGGCATTTGCCTGAAGCAATTTAAAGAAATCACGGGAAACCTAAATCAGGGGGGCCTGACGCGGGTTTGAACCGTCGTCCTCCCGAATGCGAAGCCACTGTGCTAACCACTGCGACACCTCGCTCGGTCCGAAAGTGCTATCTTCAAATAAAGATTTGAAATAGGCATGTGGCTGTTCGTTATTTTCGAAGCATTTTTGTACAGTTAATACTTATGGCTGAGAACAGCATTCAGTGCAATAAGTCAGTGTCAGGATATCATGCTGAAAGTAAAATACAATGAGTCAGTGTTTACGAGATACAACAGAGGGAACAATATCAGATCGACTCCTTCAGCACGTATCAAGTGACTCCATGCCAATCATTTTCTGGTTGAGTTAGTGCTCCACCTACATCTACCCATCCTACATGTCGGTAAGTCCAGTTGTACCTTGTAGTTCACCGCACACTATGCTCAGCATGTCAGTATCATATTCTGCAGTCAGCATATGCCTCTCATCCCTGAGTGCTCCCCAGCAGGTCAGCATACCTCCATAAATTAGTTATTGGACAACGCGTTATCGGCTTACAGCAGGGGAACAGCGTGGAAACATGGCAGTGATGTAAACCCGAGAATATTTCATCACTGGAATTCCCCGAGAATGCCTGTAGTTGAGCACATATACATAATTTAGCTCATTGTATTGTGAAGATGATACCTAATTAACGTATCAACATTACTTTAAGCAGTGAGCAGTATTCGGTGTAACATTGCAATTATTTAATATGCCTAGAGCTACACTCTTTTTTGGTCAGTAACTGTACACCACTGTCCCAGCTTTTATCACAAATAGCAGTTATTACTAAAAACATGTGAGACCCCACACACCGAAGCATGTTTGTGTTAGAAATGTTCTTTTGCACTTTTTATACTGAAACAGTTAGTAACGAATTCATCTGAAACACAGATGTAATGAACTGATTCGACGAATTAATTCATATAAAACACTGAATGTTCCTGGCTAATGGTGAAAGACTCATACAAATTACTCGCGCGTTGTGGATGGACAGTTTTCCTTCAATTTCTTATTTTGAAGCATACAGGCGTTTCTGTTATTGATATGCAGAATAATTAAACACTTTCCCAAGAAGAAACAAATGAAGAGCGGTTCAGACTTAGTCCTAAGAACAAAGGGGTGTGCATTGACTGCTTGGCCTTTGCGGATGACCTGGCCATTTTTGCTAACAACATAGAGTCAGCAGTCAACAAGATCAATAGGCTGTCAGAAATTGATGCAAAAGTTGGGCTCCAGATCTCTGTTCAAAAGACGAAATATGTAACGAACATCTGTGATGGACCTGAATGGATGATCACCAATCTGGGAAAAACCGGACGAGTTAAGAATTTCAGGTATCTCGGTGAAGTGATCCAGGAGAATGGATTAGAAGAAGAAGCAATTAATGCCAGGATGAGGAAGTTAGACCAAGGATACCAACTGACAAAGAATACCTATAACAAAAAGTCTATGAGTATAGGGGCCAAGTTCCGACATTATAATACAGTTGTAAAACCTGAGGGCTTATATGCGTCAAAGTTTCTTTGACCATGAATCGACAAGGTCAAGCTGAGAGACTGGAAAAGCGAGAGCGTAGGATATTAAGGAAAATCCTAGGTAATAGATGGGTTGATGGACAATGGCGAATGAGAGCAAATGAGGACTTGTACAGCAAGAAAGAACCTATCACAGCATCCATTAAGAAGAGACGATTGTTATTTCACGGTCATCTCATGAGGATGGACGGTGACCGACTAACTAAAAGAATATAGAGTTCCATTCAATCTAAGAAAACAAGGCTAAGATGGTTCGAAGAATGTGAAAAAGATCTTGGGCAGATTGGTATCTCAGAAAGAGAAATTCCTGACAGGAACAAATTTAGAAGATTTGTGAACAACTACTAAGGTTTTAAAATGGCATCAACGTCCAAAAGACGTCCATAGAGGCTCAACTCGATAATTAAAAAAAAATTGGATAGTTTTATGTTGAATTGTTGTTATTGATTTTGCCTCAAATACGAATTCTTATCGCAGTGACTGAATTACAGGGACTGCACTCAGCCCATTTGTGTGGGAGGCCCTACAGTTTAAACATAAATTTAGTAACAGTCCGGGCAGAATACGCTATTTGTAACATACTGAAGGACTCAGGCCGCAAGGACACATAAAGTAACCGAAAATGAAACTATCACGTTCCAACCCAACCTAGATATCGGGCTATACTATAGCTCAGTCTTCTCTCCACAATCTAGATTTCATATTCACATACACTGGCTTCGCAAACTCACATAGCTTCCGCCTTTGCGACGAAATCATAAATAACATTTCAACACATACTGCAAAAGTGTTGCATATATCAATAAAAGAAACTCCTGTACGCGGAAAAAGCAGACGGTGAAGGAAGAGCTGCCTACACAGTGTAAATAATTAGTAGAGTAGTAGCATAGTGACGTATCTGGTAAACAGCTGGTCATTGGCTTCTACATTCTGCCCTCCCATTGGCTACCTCCAACGCAATGCCAACATGTGCTGTACACCGCGAACAGGCGATTTAACGCATTTAGCCTTAATATACTTTCAGTTAACGCTGCTGTTACCTCGCCGCCGGCATCCAGTGGTTCCTCTTCTGCGCTGACAGCAGACGGCCAACGTTGAGAAAGATAAGCTGACGCCGATCTGTCGTTTGCCACCTCTCGTGGGGTTCTTTCGACCCTGAACCTCCACTCCCCAAGGTACGGGTGGTAGGAGGAGTACTTATGGTTATTCCCGGAAGACTTCTCATCAAAACGTCCCTCTTGCATCTCCATCTGCTGGTGGTCGTCACCAGCCCTCTGGTTTTGTGGCTGCAGCTCGCGATTACCTTCGAAAAATCGCATACGTGACGGAGTCCCTGAGTTTAACAACGAACTATAGCTCTCGCTGCGCTTGTGTCGAGCTGCCGCTGCCGCCATTGGGACAAACGGTTGCATCAGATTGACTCTCCAGGGACTGTCATCTTCAACTTCATTTTCTGACTTCATCAACACTGGGCGGGCGCAAACCCCGTGCCCTATGATCGAGCACAAAACTGTCGCCACCAGCACCATAGTCAACAACATTTTTTTTTCTCGAAATAGTTGTTCCAAAAACACATACAATAAAAACTGTTACACCAAAGGAACACTGAGTTAAGTAAACAATAAACAATCCAGTTCCCCTTAGGTATCAGGAGGGGAGTATGATGTCATCAACGCCATATTATTTACTTGATGTTCAAGTGTTTCGTATTTAACGCATTTCTCGATAAGCCGCCTAAGATTGTCTATGACTGTGGCGCTGCTGTGTTAACTGGATCATCTGTAGCGCATGCGCCTTGAGTTTCACAGTACATATTTGTATCTTGTATAACGTACAAGATAATGCGTCGTACGATAAAATGTAAAACATACTCGACATTTCGGAGGACATTCTCAGGTTCGCACGAATAAAGCCAGTCGGAAAGAATTTTCTCAGTATGAGTAAAAGGATGGCGGAAGTTGCTCAAAACAAAGAACATTCTCCGATTTCGTATGAATAAAACTAGAGGAGATTTTCACAAGCGGAAAACATTCTCCGTTTTATGAAGTGAGCTCTGTAGCATACTTCGAATTGTGTAAGTTCTGTTGAGGTTAAGTTTTACCAACTTTTTGGCAGTAATAGCAAAACTTATGTTGCTTGGAAGGCAATTCGCAGCCTGAAGCAATGCTGAAGAGAGAAACTACAGAAGTTTTGTACGGGTTTAACAATAAAAACATTATTTGCCTAGCGAACTTACTTCCCGAAAATCATTAAATGAGAGGGGGCGACCTTTTCAAAATGAGCGAAAATCAAAAGAGTGTTGCTGTTTAGTAGACTCGAGATTTCAGACTTTTTGTTTCAATTTGTCTCAATATCTCGGGATGTAATGGGAATATTGCGATGCGATCAACGCCATTGTGTATGTGCTTTGTCATGCTATGGATTGCTGAAGAAAAAATATAGGATGTCTATTTAAAAAAACATAAGTTTGTGTTAAAAAACACATATGCTTTCATTTTAGAATGTTTCCAAATATGTACATTCATGGGCCCCAGCCCTACATTGATACCGTTGAAAGTCGTTTTACAATAGCTGTTATTGTTCCAGAGATATTTTGGGTGGACAAGATAGCTGGGACACCCTGTATTTGGCTATTTTATTTCCGAAAGTGTAACGACTAGCGAGTGTATGGCAGGAACGTAAGAGGACAACTTAAATTTCTGCGAGTGAACTGAGAAGCAATGACATTCATATTTATCCTCGTTATAAAATCGATAGCCGATCAAGCGGTCGTCGACATTGCGAGTGACGTCAAAATAACGTCATATTTCCAGGAAGTGTTGTGAACCGAGCGTTACCCATAATAACACATCAAGGAATAAATAGCTCGCATTTACATGAAGAGCCAAAGAAACTGGTACATCTGCCTAATATCGTGTGGGGCCCCGGCGAGGAAGCAGAAGTGCCGCAGCGCGGCGTGGCACGGACTCGACTAAGGTCTGATGTAGTGTTGGAGGGAACTGACACGATGAATCCTGCAGGGCAGTCCATAAATGCGTAAGAGTACGAGGGTACGGAGGTCTCTTCGTAACGACACGTTGCAAGGCATCCCAGATATGCTCAATAACGTTTGGTGCCCAGCGGAAGTGTTTAAACACAGAAGAGTGTTCCTGGAGCCACTCTGAAACAATTCTGGACGTAAGAGGTGTCGCATTGTCTTGCTGGAATTGGCCAAGTCTGTCGAAATGCAAAATGGACATGAATGGATGCAGGTGATCGGACAGGATGCTTACATACGTGTCACTTTTCAGAGGGGTATCTAGATGTATCACGGGTCCCATATCACTCCAACTACACATGTCTCACACCATTACAGAGCCTCCACCAGCTTCAACGGTCCTCTGCTGACATGCAGGGTCCATGGATTCATGAGCAGTCTCCATACCCGTACACGTCCATCCGCTCGATACAATTTGAAATTAGAGTCGTCCAACTAGGCAACATGTTTCCAATCATCAACAGTCCATTGTCAGTGTTGACAAGCCCAGGTGAGATGTAAAACTCTGTCTTGTGCAGTCATCAAGTGGAACTCCAGCTCCGAAAGCCCATATTGATAATGTTTTGTTGAATGGTCCGAACGCTGATATTTGATGATAACCCAGCATTGAAATGTGCAGCAATTTGTGGAATGGTTGCACTTCTGTCACATTGAACGATTCTCTGCGGTCTACGTTCACCCCGTTTTTGCAGGATCTTTTTCTGGCCGCAGCGATGTCGGAGATATGATGTTTACCAGATTCCTGATATTCACAGTACACTCGTGAAATGGTCGTATGGGGAAATCCCCACTTTATCGCTACCTCGGAAATCCTGTGTTCCATCGCTCATACACCGACTATAACAGCACGTTCTGCTGCTATTGTAGCAGCAGTAACTGATCTAACAACTGCGCCGGACACTTGTTGTCTTATGGAGGTGTTGCTGACCGTAGCACTGTATTCTGCCTGTTTACATATCTCTGTATTTGAGTATGCATACCTATACTAGCTTCAGTGTAAATCATATAGGATAATTCGACAAACGTGTGGTTCCTGAAGAGGGGCAGCAGCCTTTTCAGTAGTTGCAGGGGAATTGTCTGGATGATTGACTGATCTGGGCTTGTAACACTAACCAAAACGGCCTTGCTGTTGTGGTACTGTGAATGGCTGAAAGCAAGGGGAAACTATAGCCGTCATTTTTCCCAAAGGCATGCAGCTTTACTGTATGATTACATGATGATGGCGTCCTCTTGGATAGAATATTCCGGAGGTAAAATAGTCCCCCATTCGGATCTCCAGGCGGGGACTACTCAAGAGGACGTCGTTATCAGGAAAAAGAAAACTGGCCTTCTACGGATCGGAGCGTGGAATGTCAGATCCCTTAATCGGGCATATAGGTTAGAAAATTTAAAAAGGGAAATGGATAGGTTAAAGTTAGATATAGTGGGAATTAGTGAAGTTCGGTGGCAGGAGGAACAAGATTTTTGGTCTGGTGAGTACAGTGTTATAAATACAAAATCAAATAGGAGTAATGCAGGAGTAGGTGTAATAATAAATAGGAAAATAGGAATGCAGGTAAGCTACTACAAAACAGCATAGTGAACGCATTATTGTGGCCAAGATAGACACGAAGTCCACACCTACTACAGTAGTACAAGTTTATATGCCAACTAGCTCTGCAGATGACGAAGAAATTGATGAAATGTATGATGAAATAAAACAAATTATTCAGGTAGTGAAGGGAGACGAAAATTTAATTGTTTTGGGAATTCGACAGTAGGAAAAGAAAGAGATGGAAACTTAGTAGGTGAATATGGACTGGGGCTAAGAAATGAAAGAGGAAGCCACCTAGTAGAATTTTGTACAGGGCATAACTTAATCATAGCTAACACTTGGTTCAATAATCATGAAAGAAGGTTGTATACATGGAAGAAGCTTGGATATACTAGAAGGTTTCAGATAGATTATATAATGGTAAGACAGAGATTTAGGAACCAGGTTTTAAATTGTAAGACATTTCCAGGGGCAGATGTGGACTCTGATCACAATCTATTGGTTATGAACTGTAGATTAAAACTGAAGAAACTACAAAAAGGTGGGATTTTAAGGAGATGGGACCTGGATAAACTGAAAGAAACAGAGGATGCACAGAGTTTCAGGGAGAGCATAAGGGAACAATTGACAGGAATGGGGGAAAGAAATACAGTAGAAGAAGAATGGGTAGCTTTGAGGGATGAAATAGTGAAGGCAGCAGATGATCAAGTAGGTAAAAAGACGAGAGCTAGTAGAAATCTTTGGGTAACAGAAGTGATACTGAATTTAATGGATGAAAGGAGAAAATACAAAAATGCAGTAAATGAATCAGGCAAAAATGAATACAAACCTCTCAAAAATGAGATCGACAGGAAGTGCAAAATGGCTAAGCAGGGATGGCTAGAGAACAAATGTAAGGATGTAGAGGCTTATCTCACTAGGGGTAAGATAGATACTGCCTACAGGAAAATCAATAACAACTTCAATTTTACCAGAACTGTCCTATCATTTAATTATCCTCACAACTAACCTAGACAGGGTCCTTTCCAAATGTTGTGCAATCCGAGTGTCCCAAGATGAAAAATTAAAGTTTGTGTTAATAATAATTACCTGCGAACCTAGCTATGTTAGAATGATGTTTAAAGAATTTTTTTGTTAATGAACTAATAGACGAATAACAAAGGTCTGACAAAGTGGGAAGATAATTTTGATATTGATTTAGTAATGAAACTTAATTATTTCGAGACAGATATATTGGTATTTAAATGAGCAGGAAATAAGACAAAAAAGAGTAGTATATCATATATTGGAAATCTTGAGGGCATAATGATTTCAGTAATTAATTGTTTTAATACAGTGATCATAACAGTTTCAGGGTCCCCCCCCTTTTTTTATTTATTTGAATTCTGAAATATTCTAAACTGATTTGACCAGCAAAGTCAAAGCCAAAATAGAAACCAAAATTTATCAGTGTTTTACCTTTATCAAAATTGACATTGTGTGTATGTGTGTGTTTCGAAAGTGCTATTTCTAGGGTAATCTATGCCCGATTTTAATCAGATCAATAGCCACTACGAAGTTTTGTAGTAAACATTGTAGTGTGGTGTTATGTATTTATGGTTTATTCATATCAGTATAGAAAGTGAATTTATCAGTTCAGTAGATTTTCTGGTTCTAAAATTTACTATATTATGCAGTATTATTACGTGTTGTTTTGCATGAACGTACATCAACTTGTACAGGGAAGAAACTCAGTTAATGCCTAATTAGGCTGGCGACCGTATAATTAACAAATTGGTAGCATCTTCTGTGTTGTTTCTTGTCCGTCCTGACGTGTAGTTGCATTTCGGACTTGCTTGACGTATCATTGTTATTACCGAGTGCGTGTAAGTCTGATTTGCCTCCATTCAGGTACACGCGGTCCATTTCTATACAAAAATCCTTTCTCATAAGCTGAAGCCCATCAACTCACCGTAGTACAGGCTTTAATGAGTGTCGTGTGTCCCAAAGCGCAGAATTACAATATCAATAATTTTTGAACTTCTTTGACTTTCGTCAGTTAAGAGTGATTTCAGTTAAGTTGTATTATTTAATCTTTTAGTCACAATAAATGTTTTACAGACCATTGGGAGGTGTTGTTCCTTTTTAATATTAAAAGATTATTTATTGAACATTTTATAAAAATGTCAAAAAATGAACCATTCTATTACATCTGTTTGCCAATAAAAAATCTCTTTATTTCACTTCACAAATTCTTCTTGAGATTTTTTCCTATTTAGTAGCCATCACAAGCATGTCACAGAACCTTTCTAGCTGTACAACGTTCTTTAATATTGAGATGGCATACATAATGATTAATAAAGTTGTTCATGTAAATATGTGTGACAATGCTTATCTATTATATGTCCAACTGCTATTTTGCAAATATAGTGCTGGAGGAAAGTAAATCATTTGTCATACCTAAGCTAACCATCCAGTTCTTGTATGTTCAGAATTACTTTTATCTCTAATTTCGATTTCAGAATTGTGCACACATAAGTCAATTACCCTACTATGTGCGCTTGTAAAATTTTCTTTGTAGCGTTGATGTACCTAAGTCATATTCCTAATTGGAAAGTGTATTCAAGCAGTAAATCCCTATGGGTGCGTTACATGTAGGGACAGTAGTTAATTTTGTCCTGAACCTTGCATTTACACGTCGACAAATTCGGCAAATTGGTATGTGTCAAGAAATTTGAAATAGTCATGACCATAATGTTCAGCATATCGACAATGGCGTCAGCATGGCAGAATAGCAGAAATGGAACAGCTAGTTGGGGAAGACGTAATAGTAAGTAATGATAAAGAACTAGAGTATTTTGATGAAACAGAAAACTATAACAAGCTAAATTAAGAAGCAGGTGCTCTTACAGACGTACTATTGGATCAGGAGGGCAAATATTTTGATCAAAGTGAATTGAAAACTTAAGTAAGGGATCAAGAGTATGAAATTAATGTAAAAAAAGAATCAAAAATAACTCAAAGCAATGAAATTAGCGAAATAGTGGGAGAAATATTAGGAGTGAACTGTAAGTTAGGTGCACAGACGTCTGAAATGCACTCGTTGAACCATATGTTGAGTGTGAAAATATAATAATTGAGCAACAACTTATAATCTTTATTAAGCAGTAAGATGGAAGTTTCATGTGTTGAGGTAGGTACACTAAGTAAAAGTATGAAAAATAAAGGTAAAAGTTGGGCTCACTAGAGTACAAAGCTAATGTCGAAATAAAAGCTGTAGATGAACAACTTAAAGTATGTAAAGGCGAAGTTTGCACAATTCTTGCTCAGTCACTGAATAAACTTCAGGAACTTATTTTAGCTAGTGGAATGTAGTACTAATGAAAATGTTCGGAATTTCGAATGGTGACTAAGAAAGAGATGGGCAACAAAGTGTAAGAGGTTAAAGCAGATGTTTGTAGAAGAAAGAGATCATTGGAGGCTTCCAGTGTTGGGTAGTTTCTGAACCAAAAGTTTCAGAGGTAGAAAAAGTTGAAAGCCATTACTCCTAAATTATCCAAGAAAACAGAGATTTTAGAAAACTCTCGTCCAGTAACCAAAATTTTTCCATTTAGACATACGAAATTGGGTGAGCACAGTTGTCGTAGGATGTAACACTTCGAAAAATTCTTAGAAAAAGTTTCAGAAAACTATTGGTCACAGAGTAGGGAGTTGGAACTGTACAGCGAATTTTTAGATTCACCTCCATACAGATCTGGCAATAATAGAACGATGAAAATATGTTGTTCATATCTGTATTCGAGGGGTTTTCAATAAGTAATGCAACAAAATTTTTCCGTCCCAATTTCGGTTGACGAAATGCGGAGTTTGTTATAGGACATCGTGGAATATTCCTGCTCCAGGCCCTATAGTTTCGTGAAGTTCGGATACATGATGGTGCTACAGGTAGCCTTCAAAATGGCATTTGTAACGGAGGTGCATTGCAAGCAGAGAGCTGTCATTTATTTTCTTTTGGAGGAAAACCATAGCATCGCAGATATTCATAGGCACCTGCATAATGTCTACGAAAACCTGGAAGTGAACAAAAGCAAGATGAATCGTTGGGCGAGGTGTCTGTCATCATCGCAACAAAGTAATGCAAACCTCTCCAACCTCCCTTCTGCCAGCTGACCACACACAGATGTGACTCCTACAATGTTGAAACGCGCAGACACTGTCATTCGAGGTGACTGACAGACCACAATCAAATATCTCACTGCACATCTCTGTTGAACAGTGAAGCACTCTGACACACTCGTCCACCAGTTGGGATACTCAAATATGTGTGCATGCTAGTTTCCTCGCCACCTAACAGAAGACCATAAAGGGCAATGAAGGGCCATCTGTGAGGAATTTCTTGAGCATTATGAGGCTGATGGTGATAATTTTTTATCGAATATCGTTACAGGCCATGAAACATGGGTTCATCACATCAAACAGGAAACAAACTGACAATCCATGGAGTGGCGCCACACTACCCCTCCTCTCAAGAAAACGTTTAGAGCCACACCTTCCGCTGCAAAGTCATGGCGACGGACTTCCAGGACTCTGTAGGGGTTATTCTCTTTCATGTCCTCCCTCACGGTGCAACGATCAACTCGGAAGTGTACTACGCAACCGTCAGCAAATTGAAGAAACGACTTCAGTGAGTTCGTCGGCACAAAAATGCCAACGAATTTCTGCTTCTCCGTGACAAGGCAATGCCTCACAAAGTAGAGCAGCCGAGAGGAGTTCACAAAACTTTATTCGATTATTTTTCCTCATCTACCCTATAGCCAGGATATCGCACCTTCCGACTTCCATCTGTTTGGCCCAATGAAGGAAGCACTCTGCAGGAAGCAATTCGTATATGAAGGGGAGGTCAGTGATGCACCAAGACGTTGACTCCGATGCTGACCGGTCGAGGGGTACCATGTGGACATACAAGCACTCCCAGTAATGGAGCATAAGGCCGTCGTACTGAACGGAGATTGTGTCGAAAAATAGGGTTTTGCAGCCAGAAGAGTGGGGAATAATATGGTGTATTGGAATCCTGAATAAAACCAATCTACTTTCAGAAAAAATGAGTTGTGTTACTTATTGAACGTCCCTCGTCGAAAATTACAGCATATTAACATCCCAGTCTGTATTCTTAATGACTATGCATACAAAATTACCATGGGGTGTAGTGATGGGGATCATAATTTGGAAATATTTTTGAAGAAAATTGGGGAAGCAGACAGCTGGAATCGAGGTGACAGTAGAAATTTTCTTGGTAATCTTGGATGACATATTTAAAGGAATCTCGATAAAGAATATGGTGTAAAGATGACATGAACAGATGGAGGAAGAAGAGATATCAGGCAATGTAGGGGACAAATAGACAGTCAGAAGACTAACTGGAGTGGATTGTGAACACCATCTGAAATGATTGAGTGCAGTGAAGAACAAAGAAGTTTTAGAATGAAGATAGTAAATCTCCAAAAAAAAAAGAAAGACAAAAATATAAAAATAAACACATTCTTGTCTGTTGGCAGAGGCTACTAATTTAATGAAAGGGATAATCTACAAAAGAATATTGAAAGGGAGAACAGATTGATCTATAACTTAGAAGTGGGTAAAATGTAATGGATTACGATCTAGATGAAATAAATATTGAATATGACGTAAATGTTATTAATATTCCCTTGTATGTATTCCCTTGCACGTATAAGGAGTGTATGGAAGAGATGGATAGGTTAGAAGATATTCTTAGGGAACATTCAGGAGAAAAAGGACACACACACACACACACACACACACATTGTAGTGAGGAAACCGAATCAAGTGAGTTTGGGGGAGAACAGGAAAATTATACTGAAGAGAAATGTGAGGAGGACAATCAAGTAGGAAGTTGTGTTGACACTGATGAAGAGAATTGAAGACGGAATACAGTCAATACAGAAAGCTTCAACCTAAAATGATGAGCAGAAAAATGTGATCAATGTACTCTGGGCTACATAAAGAGCAGATCCATTGCGAGCGAAAAATTGTCAGTGCATAGAACCTTTGAAGAAGTAGGAAAGGAGAGATGAATCAAAAAAGGACAAGTTAAAAATAAGTTTTAGAGAAGTGTAAATACCACTGAGAAAATTAATATACTGCCAAAAAAATGTGCAACATCCCCACCGACTGTGTTCAGTGGCACCATGGTATAATATGTGCATACTGGGGGATTTTAATGTTAATGAAGCATTTGTCACTATTATTGGCGATCAGATAGCGCTCATGAGGCCTGACTCTGCACCCTCTGTTTTGATTCTGTGGCCGATTTACAGGTGAACAGGTCAGCCATTTGAATAGGGTGGCATTGGATTTCAGGTCTAAAGGAAGCTGGGCAGACATATCGACAGATTGCTGCACCGTGTGTTGGGCACAGTGTATTGGTGGTGGGCCGCTGCTTTCAGCAGTGGTCTGTGGAACATTACCACTCCTGCGTACCAGCTTCAGGACGTCCACATAGTGCAAACGCATGTCAAGCTCGACACATTATGTGAGCAGCAGTGGCCAACGGAACATCATCCAGAGACAAAATCTCGGCACCAGTTGCACATGCTGTGTCATCAGGGACCAATAGGAATCATCTGATAGCAGCAGGATTACGATCATTTGTGCCTCTGGTCAGCCTATGACTGACACCATCACACCACAAAGCAAAGTGGAATGGTGCTCTATTGGCTTCACTGATAAGAGCCAGTTCTGTCTGCATGTGAGTGATGGATGTACATGTACATGTCATAGATCTGGTGAGCTGCCTATTTCAGAGTGCATTTGCCAATGCTACACAGGTCACATCCCAGACATTCATAGCGTTGGGCGCCATCAGTTACAACTGGTAGTCACATTTGGTGTTTCTGCAGAGGAAAGTTACCAGCCTGCTACATTGAACAAATGTCATCTCCATGATGTTGTCATTCCTTCTACAGGAAGGTGATATGGTTTTTCAGCAGAACAGTGCATGGCCACATCTACAGCTGGTGCAAAACAACACTCTCTTCATCGTGCAGAACTGCTCTGGGGGGGGGGGGAACTTACTGATTCTCCTGGACTTGCAAGAAATGTTGCTGAACTGGAAAGAAAAAAGCACAAGATACTTGAGATAATCTATAGCATGATACTTTTCAGTACCTTTGTGATTATTTCGTTTGCGATTACATGTCTGCATTGCCACCAGATGGGGATACACTGTGGTCTGATGCAACTGCATTGGCATCCTTTACTGTGACGTGTTTCATTTGGCCTCCATATTCCTACAATGATGAACTACTTGTCCCCTCATTTGACAATAAAATGACTTTGTCCTTGAAGATATTACTTTTTTCTGGCAGTGTAGTTTAATGAAATCTGGTTAGGTAGCAGAGGTAGCTCATCAGGATTTATTTTCGGAAGAAGAATTATGTCAGAAGGATCGATATATAATAAAGATAAACACTGATGCCTTAAAGTAAATGGTTTTGTTGGACACTGGAAATGAGCCCACAACACTACCAGAAACATTATGTGAATATTTAAAGAAAAGTAATATAATCATAGAGATGCCTGTATCTCAAGAAATTGTAGTCCATGCCAAAATAAAACCAAGCAAAATGATAAAAAGGCAAGTTCACTTGGCATTTCAGACTGAGATATGAAGCAGAGTATGAACTTCTAATCACACCTGACTTACGTTAAAATATAATTTTAAAGATGGACTTTATGAATAAATTTAATACAAAAATTTGTTGTCAGAAGGGGATGATCACATTTCTATGGAATAGGGCTGAAGTACAATCAGGGTAATGAGTGAGGATAATGGGATAGAACATACAAGGGTAACTATGATACCATTAGTTTATGTATAAGAAAGTTATGGAAACTGTACAGATCCAAATGTTGAAAAGAAGGAACTGTTAATGAGGAAGTACATGAAATTTATGGTACAAGTGAGAGTTAAAGAGCAGAGTTGTATAATAGATTCCTTTTGACAATGACAAAGTATTTTTGATGAATAAGGGGAGTGAAAAATTTGACTTATTGACTGAACACAAACCAGTATACTCCAATTTTGTTAGATCATACTCAATACCGTTGGCTAGAAGGGAGGCTGTGGTCCAAAGTTGGTTCACACAGAAGAGTGAGGTATTGCTAAAAGGAGCAATAGGAAATACAACAACCCCTTAGTAGTTGTGGGTAAGATGGATGGAGGAGAATGGGTGCTAATAGACGCTAGGAAGTTGAACACTATAGTGCAGAGGGATGTGGTAAACCAGAAAGCATAGAAGATCTGATACCAGAGTTTGATAGTGAAAATTTATTACAACTCTTAGCCTAGGATCAGGTTACTGGAAAATATCATTACCTTATGAGCCATTAAATTTGGTTGGTTGGTTGATTTGGGGTAAGGGACAAACAGCAAGATCATCACTCCCATCAGATTAGGGAAGTATGGGGCAGGAAGACAGTCCTGCCCTTTCAAAGGAGTCATTTCAGCATTTGCCTGAAGCGTTTTAGGGAAATCATGGTAAACCTAAATCAGGATGGCAGGATATGGGTTTGAACCGTCGTCCTCACGAATGCAAATCCAGTGTGCTAACTGCTGTGCCACATTGGTTGGTCATGTAAATTTGTTGCATTTTTGTTTGCAGGAGAAAAGTATCAACACTGTATTCTTCCTTTTGAGACATTTTAATGCCAGTTTTCATTAGAGCATTGGAGTTAGTTCTGGGGAGGAAGAGAACTTAAAACTTAATTTGTATGAACATAACAGTACAGTAGCAGCCAAAAATTGGGAGAGGAATTTGAAAACTCTTGTAAGAACTATTTCATTCACTGTAGAAAGGTAAGATGACTTTTAAACTGAAAATATTAGTATTTATTAGGACAGAACTAAAATTTCTAGGATGTATCATGACAGCTGAAGGAACTAAAAATAGTTTAGAAAAGAACAAACTCATTAAAGAATTCGTTGCTTCCGGAAGTAAAAAACTAACAATATCCTTTGGACTGTGTGACTTTTATAGAAAAATGACTTCAACCAATCACTTAATAAACCTGTACAGAACAAACTGTTAAGTGAGAACAAGACTTGTGTTTGGACTCTAGAATATCAAGAGATTTTTGAAAACTTGATAGCGCCCTTAAGTAAGAATAGGATCATAAATTATCCTGTTTTTAGCCAACTTTTATAAATGAACATTGACAGCACTGCATATGGATCAGATGCCACACCTTACAATTCGGTAGAGAATAAGAAAGGGTAAGGGTACAAAATAATATCGTTTGCAAATAGGATGTTAAATAAATGTGAAAAAATTTATAGTATTCCAAAAAAAGAGAAATTTGTTACAGTCCATGACTTCAGCAAAATCCATCATTTTCTTTTGGACATAAGTTAATTAGTTTAATGGAACATAAAGGCCCATATAAACGATCAAATAATTTGTCAAACTTAACTATATTCGCCAAACATTTGACCATGTACAGTGCTGTTTGATGTGTTTGTCAAGCATAGAACATGTCTGAAGTACTTGTGAGAAATTTTGATCGACCACATATTTGACAAGATGGAGGACATCATATGTGTCAGTGTTTTGCTGCATGTGTTCAGTGGAAATTGTTCTATTACAAGTTATCTCACTGTACTGTAAGTTTCCACAACTAAGGAAACTACGGTCAAGGATAAAAACGAAATACCACTGGCGATTGCCAAAATGATAGTGATGTCGAATATTTCCTAGGCGTATATTATGAGAAATTGATTAAGAAGAAAATCAGTATTCTACACATAACACATAGGCAGGAGTGCCATGAAAAAAAATTGAAATTCTCTTGTTCTCCCATGGAGAATGTGGACTATATGTTTCTACATTGTGGTATTTTAATGAATTGTCATTAGAGGACCATGTAGAAGAGAATAAAGTTTCACATACTTGTGTCTTCTTTTTTGGTGTGAGGATAAAGTAACTCTAAACAAGTCATTAAAAGTTTCGCTGTCCATCCAAAGAAAGATGAAGTAGTCATTAGGTTCTGAGTGTAATATTTCCTTTACCAGGTTTTCATGTCCATACTTATTTCTCATTTTAAACTATTCCCTGGATCAGCATCTTATTTAAAGACTGTGCCAAAATCAATGTTAGAACTGCTTTATCTGCATTTGTTGCCATTCCAACTAAAGTCAAAATGCACACAGCATATATAAAAATCTGCTTCAAAAAGTAAGATGAAATTGACAAACTTTTTTGGTATGTGTACAGGCTTGTTTGACGTATCCATGGCTAGATAAGAGCGAATTTGACAAACAAGTTCGCTGTTTTACAAAAGACTGAACAACTTATCACAGATTTTGATGTCCATTTGAAGAACATTCGTGTAATCATAGGATTCTGAGAGTAATATTTCCTTTGGCAGAGTTTAATTGCTATTTTTTTTTATTTTAAGCAATTCCTTGGACCTGTGTCATCTATTTATCCTCTTTTTCTGTAAATACTGTGCCAAAGTTAATCCCACAACTGCTTTGTCTGCCTGTGTGCCCATTCTCATTACTGTAAAAATACTCATAAATGCAAGCAGCATATGCTTCAAAGTTAAACTAGCAAATTTTTGTTTGTGTGTGTACAGGTTTGTTTGAGAAATCTGTGGCTAGACGAGGGCGGATTTGACAGCCATGTTTGCTTGTTTACAGTGGCCTTAAGGCTTTGTCTTGTTTCACTAAATATAGACTGATTCACAGTAGATTGATGTGTTAGGTACTTTATTTACAGTAATTCAGTTTTGACTTTAAGTATACATTTGGGACAGAAAATGTAGTGCCACACTCATTGTCTAGACTACCTTAGGGAATGTTTTGTAGAAAAGAAAACTCTGAAGAGAAGGAAATAAAGAATATATGTAAAAATTTGGGCAAAGAACAAAACCAGTTAACCACAAGGTACACAAGAGGAGCCAGAGGAGGAGAAGAAGGTGGCCTACCTGCCATATGCTGGACCTATTTCTGCAAAGATCAACAGAATTCTTTCAAAATATGATATAAAGAATATCTTCTGTCCACCCTCCAAAATTGGGACCATGCTAGGGAGTGTGAAGGACGACCTGGGGCTATGTAAACCAGGCATTTACAACATCCCTTGTCAGTGTGGAAAGTCATACATTGGCCAGACAACCAGGACAGTGGACATCAGGTGCAAAGAACACTAGAGGCACATCAGACTCGGACAGGCAACAAAATCTGCCATAGTGGAGCACTGTCTGGAGCTTGGCCACTCAATGGACTATAACAACACCAAAATTGTGACACAGACGCCATGATTTTGGGACTGTGTCATAAAGGAGGCCATCGAGATCAAGGTCACAGACAACCTAATAAACAGAGACAGCGGTGACCAGCTCAGCTCGGCGTGGAGTCCGGCTCTGGAGCTTATCAGGGCTCAACGAAATTAACCAACAAACTCCTCAAGAAGTAGTAACGCTGCAGGAGGAGCGCCAGACGTGTGCGGACCGTGAACACAACTCCCGACGCAGGACGGGCCCCTGACAGCCTCCACAACCGCAGATGATGGATGAGCCGAGCACGGACGACCGTCGGAGCACCAGGGAAGTGCCAACACCGCAGGATCAGCGCCAGGTGGGCGCGGACCGCGAATGGAGCGCCCAACAAAGGACAGGCCTCAGCGAGCTGCCACAGATGGAGACGAAGTCGGGCGCGGACGTCCGAGGGAGCACCGGGGAAGAAACAACACCTTACAAGCAGCGCCAGGCGGGCGCGGACCGCGTACAGAGCCCCTGACGCGAGATGGGCCTCAGACAGCTACCACAACTGCAGATGGTGGACTAGGCGGGCGCGGACGTCCGTCGGAGCACCAGGGAAGTGCCAACACCTCGAGAGCAGCGCCAAGCGGGCGCAGACCACGAATGGAACACCACATGCGGGTCCAGCCCCAGACAACTGCCACGACCACAGATGGTGGACGAGCCGGGCACGGACGTCCGTGGGAGCACCAGGGAGGGGTAAAAACCTCAGGAGCAGCACCTGGCGGGCGCGGACCGCGAACGGAACTCTCGACACAGGACAGGCCTCAGAGAGCTGCCACAGATGGCGCCCAAGTCGGGCGCGGACGTCCGAGGGAACACCGGAGAAGAGACAACACATTACAAGCAGCGCCAGGTGGGCGCAGACGGCAAAGAGAGCACCCATCGCCCTCTGGGCATAAATACTGGACAAGATCCTCCAACACGGGATTGTCGTGCTGCTGTTCTAACGGCAAGAAAAGCAAATTGTATGGTAAAAATGAGCAGCGTGGGACGAGATGTCGCGAGAGGCGGCAACTCGGCGACAGAAGAAATAGTTTCCCCCGCTCCCGCCCTGTACATCAAGTGCAGGGAGGTCGAGTGGGTGGAAATCTATGATAAGATAGGACAGAGCTGCGACAAGGAGGTTGTCGTTGAGTCCGTCGACTCCGACGCCACCATCAAGCTCCAGGCCGCGAACTGGGACGACTACAGGGCCCTAAAGGCCCTTGTGGCCGCTCACACAGTGGACGCCCCGGAAAGAGGTGCGATGGGTCAGAAGACTCGTCGCAAATAAGTCACCTAGGCGCTCCTGAGGGGACTGCCTTGGATCCTCACGGAGCGAGCAGTGAAAGAAGGGCTGCGCCCCCAAGAAATGAGAAGAAACCGCCGCTGTTTATTGTCGCCACACCAGCGGCAGATAACGGCGAGGACATCCTGGGAATCCGAAAGCTCTTGGGCTTTCTCGTGCAGCCGGAGACTCTCCCCCCCCCCCCCCCCCACACACCTGGACACGAAGCCACAGTGCTTCAAGTGCCAGGAGGGAGGGCATGTGGCAAAGCACTGCCGCAACGCCGCCAGGTGCGTCAAGTGCGGACGTCACCATGACATCCGCACCTGTACCAGCACCAAAGACGTCCAACCGACGTGCGCCCGCTGCGGCGGTGAGCACGTCGCTAACTGGCGCGGATGCCAGGCCTTCAGGCCTTCAACGGCCGAAATCCCGCCACAGCACAGGAAACGGCGTTCCAGGGAAAGAGGAGACGCCGCAGAGTAAGAAGACGGCAACGTCCTGCAGCCGCTGCGAACAACGGAAGGGCAGTGGCAACAGCGAGAGGAGGAGGCAACGTCGCGGGAACAACGGCGGCACCCGGAGGAGAGGCGACGACGGCCACCGCTCATGTGCGGCCGCCTTCCCCCGCCGCCAGTGGCAAAGGCGCTGGATGGGGGCGGCGGCGCGACGCAGCGTGTGGGAAGACGGCGGCGACAGCTTGTCCCGACGTCGACTCGGCCCTCCAGGAGGCGGAAATAAGATTCCGCATGGTTCTCCATGCAGAGATGGAGGCCCCCTGCCTCACTCTCCGTGAATACCTCCGCCGCAATACCAACAAGGAGACGCAGGCGCTGCAGACGGATGAGCGGCACAAAGACGACGGGCCGGCAACAGAAGTAGCACATCCCAGTCGTGACCAAGTCACACAAACGACCTGGCCGAAGAAGATGACCATCAGTCGAGCAACACAGGCCTCGTTAGAAGGCAAGGGAGCACCGGCAGCACGCCAGGACTCAAGCGTCCAAACCAAGCGTCCAGGACTCAAGCGTCAATCACTGGGCCACCCTTGTGGACAACGAAATCCTGGACGTCACCAACCCAAACTTGGCCGACCGAGATGAACACCAAATGAGCTTCCTGCAAAGCAAGGAGCTCATAAGAAGAAAGGCGGAAGCCTGAGACGAGCAGTTCAGAAGAAAGCAAGAGGAGCAAGAGGTGGAGCGTGACAGAAGACGCGAAGCCGCCCTTGCCCGCCGTGAACGCTAGCGCCAATGCTGGCAACACGGCAAATAAAGAGAAGGCAAGTTATAACAAGCAGTTCTGGCCGGGTTTTGCAGGTTTTCCTTGGCCGCTAAGGTAAATACCGGAACTGTCCCAAACAAACTCCTGCAAATAAATTCCCAATTGGAAGAAACCCCCCCCCCCCCTTTTTTGCACCCCAGCGAGAGAAATAAAGAGTGCCACAGCAGAATAAACTTTACCCCTTGGCTGAAAAGAGCTAAACGCATGCTCTACAACAGCCCACCCTTCTCCATCTGAGAAAGGAACGCAAAAAAAAAAAAAAAAAAAAAAAAAATACTCCAACATGGCAGTCTCAGGTAGCACCTGAAGAAGGCAACGAGTTACATGGCCGAAATATTGTGCCAGAGCGACACAAACATCCGGCAGTAGACCCGATTACTCCACATGTCAATTCTTATGTTATCGAAGCCCTAACAGACTGTAGCCATGAAGATGAATCTAAGTTGTAGTAATTCAACATTTTTTAAAGGGAACTCACATACATAACTGTTGTTTCTAACGCCATAATTACATCGTAGTATGCAATATTTAGACACAAATGTTTAATGAACTCTATCCCAATATAAAAATTCGAGAATCATCTAAACAAATTTAAAAACCAAATGTTAATGTAGAATGTTCCAGAATAAAAGCACAAGAGAAATCTATTAGCAGTATACAGTTATCCAGTTTTCTCATTTAGAGGGTATGTTGTCTAAGGCTACTTATCAGTAATAAATGTTGCAGACTTTTAGCTGGGACAACAATCGAGAGCCTCAACAATAGTCATAAAATAATATTGCCATGGATTCTTGTATTCTTGAGGAAAGTAATATTGCTTTCAACTATTATATAATAATAGAGACTTTTTTCCAATGCAGCCATAATGTTGTTGCTTCAAAGAATTATATTGGCAAACCCTTAACACTTCCATTTGCAAATGAATACTGGTATTCGAAAGATACGCAAAAAGTTAAAAAAAACAACCAAGTGGGAACATGTCAGTTGAGGAATGACCAATCACTGTGGATAACCTCAATGTTTCCCTACAAATTGGAACTGTGTTACTTGAGAACGAAATGATTATGGAATGTGGCAAAGATGCATGCGCTTCAAAGACTATAAAAACTAGTGCATTAGATCGTTTACGTCATCAGCATCATCTGACTAGAGTACAGTAACATTTGGTATCCCACAAGGTTTTGTCCTATGTCCCTTACATTTCCTTATGTTTTTGTTATTGATCTACCTGTCTAGAAACGCCAAAAAGGCACAGTTCACTTTATTTGCTGATGTCTTATCATGCTGACTGGCAAACTGCTTCCACATCCCAACAATACTGTAAACAGCAACTTCCAGCACTACTTTTGAAAATGTTCTAAACTGGTTTCAATCAAATGGTCTGTCTTTCTCAATGTCAAGACACAATTGATACATATTTGCACAGAATTCAAAACAAAAGATTATCTGATGATAAAATGTAAAAGTAAAGACATATTAAGAGTAGATTCTGCCTAAATCATGGAACTTAACATTGACAGAAATCTCATCTGGATGATATGCATAAGGGCACAATGGCCAGGGTGGGTGTAGTGGCGATTTGAATTTGCGAGTCCATGCAGTAATGCAGTTGTGCAATAACTGCATAAAGGTGTCACTTGACACCCCCCGAGTCACATACGGTCATCTAAAGGGGCCAGGATATCGCATTGTCTTGCGATCATGTTTTATGTGTTAGAATTCTTGTGATCTAAGGTAAATTCTGACTTCACATAATTATTACAAATTTACATTACAAGATAGTTTTTTGTGACATAACTATGTTGAAAGAGGAGTTGCTTAGCAAAAAAATTCTCATATCAACAATTGCTTCATAGGAGGCCATTGCCAACTATGAACAATTTCTTTGGAATGGTATCTCACCTGGCACTCTGGCCAGCTAGTGGTCAATTACCGACCATTGTGGTCAATATACCTGTCATTAATTAAAATTTTTTCCTCCCATTTTTACTGTTATTTATGGGATCAAATATTGACTGTGAGTATGATAAACAACAAATAATCATGAATATTAATAATTTTACTAATTAAAAATAAGTATAATAACTACTGAATATCAATAAATAGTGATCGTTATAAAATAACAAAAATAATTTATTTTTATGTACAATGATGATGTACATAAATAATCACAAAGGAGACAGTCACTTGTAGAATCTGTATGACATGGAGAGAGCAGTATACACAGTGTCAGATGGTAAAGATTTCAAATTTGCTGCAACCACCCTCACCCATCAGTTTCAAAGAATACAGTGAAAGGAAGACCTCCGAAGAAAAATCTATGTACTGCTGACAGAAAGAAGGTATATGGATTGTTTCAGAAGTTTTTACCTCAAACCAAGAAAAAAATTACTATTACCTCTTATTGTTGGAGAGAAGATTTTTTACTGTGGCAGTTAAGGATCTAGCATGCGCAGCATTTGAACTGACCGTTAAGGGTATTCTTCCTCATGACTCTGATAAGGAGACCAGACTGGCTGGAAGGTCATTGACTGCTGGTTTCCAGGAAAGCTTTCCATCATTGGGGGTGAGATCAAGTAACCAGGATGTGCAATGTAGGTCCATGAACAGTGCACAGTTATTTGTGCAAAAACGGTGCCTAAAATTTTGTAAAGCACTTCACCTTTTCTCTGCAGTGGTAATGAATTTTCCTTTGAAAACGGTAATAATATGATGTAATTTTTTACTCTCTGCATTTAATTTGTGCTGTAAATAATTTTCTTTTTCTCAATACATTTTTGAAGGTTAAAACTGATTTTCTCAATTTAATGAGACCTGTGTTTGTGTATATCAGAAGCAATATTGAATACAAAATCAATCCTTGTGATACACTTCGTCTGACTACTTCAAATACTGAGCGCCTATCGTTACGTAATTCACATGTAGCTGAAACACGTTATTGTACTTGTTATTCCGCGTAAGTGTAGCGTATTTTGGAGTAAGAATTTTATTCTTTGCTGATTTAATACTGTTTCTTCTGTTGGTGATCGAAAAAATAAATGTTTTTAAATACACGTGGGTTTCATTTATTGCCTACAGAATTGGTGATCCGAAGAAAAAATAACAATTTAAGTCGCAATAACGTTTTTTCGCGTCACATTCGTTAAACATGGAAGGAGCAAACTGCTTTAGACAAACCATTAGTGACGATATCTAGTATCTGCAAATCTTCAACAAGAGACTGAAGTTTTAGAGCTTTGGACGATGAGAAATGATAGCAAGATAGACAAGACGAGGTGACGAGTTCCAACAGCCACAGCTGTGCCTCGAGCATACACGCGCGCCAGAGATTGCGAGATTTTTCGCTTACTTGCTCGTTCACATCAAACGCACTGCTACTACAATTACGCGCGCCATCGTTAACGCCCACACAACTGGACATATGGTTTGCGATCTTGGAGTACATTTTCGCACAACAAGGATCACAGAAGAATGTGAACAATTAAAGCTGGCGATTATTGATGATGATATTTTCCAATGTAATTTTACACCCATCTCACCAACAAGCATACCTCACCTGCTACTGATGGGAAAAAGTTGGGAAAAGCTTTTGCAATTTTAAAGTTGTGTTTGATCACTTAAGTACCTAACTTTAAAAAAAATTCTTCATTTTCTTTGTGTGCTTTTCCTGTTTAATTTTTTTATTGTTCCAGATAGTATTCATTTTGTTACTAGAGAAGATTATCTTCTTGAAAGGATATACATTTTAATGTTCTGGTGACTTAGCTTAGAGTTTTATAGCACAGTTTATAATAAGATATAATCCTGTCTTCGTTTTTGTTCTTGAATGTCAAGTAGAGTAGTGGGTCAGAAATCAAACCCACAGATATTTTGAGACATTTTTTGTTAGCTTACACTCGGAAGTAACAACTCTACATAAAAACAAGGAATAAACATCCAACTCTCAAAATCAGTTACTCTTCCAAGGAATAAATAATGCACTTCACTGGTCAATCTCTTGTTCCCACACAGCTCCACCCTTGAAGCGCAGAGTGCCTGGGATGTAAGAGTACTTGAATTTTTGTCTTCCAGCTCTAGTACAGACGACCGGTTGTTGTGTCGGTGCGAGCACAGGTGTGATTGGTTATTCTGTAGTCATCTGGCATCTTGGTGTTGTCTCTTCATTTTGACTGGGTGTATACCTCACTTGACCCTCAGTCATCCTGAACTGGAGGAATGTTTTTGTGCATTGGCGTTGGTAATATCCACGCTGGTTTCATTCTTTCAATAGAAATCCTGACAGTTTCTCCATTTTGCGAGATGTCTATATTATGGGCATCATGTCACAGTACTTGGTAGGACCCAGCATAAGGAGGTTGTAGAGGAGCGTGCATGACGTCTGTGCACAAAATAACATACGAGCAATCTGCCAATGCTCTGCAGACAAAGACCAGATGTTCACCACGGCAAGATGCTAATAGCCCTCTCATCCTTGCCCCGTGGTTACGAATGCGCTGTACCAGCAGTGGTAGCTCCATTTGTGGTGGTAGGGTGCCGTTGTGAGATAATCTGTCAGAATTCTCAATGGTTCTCTGTAAACCAACTCTGCCACTGATGTGCCTACATCCACCTTATACGCAGTCCATAAACCTAGACGTACTAGTGGCAGCGGTTCTGTCCAACTCTCTCACTGACACTTGAGGGCCTTCTTCAGTGTTCTATGCCACTTTTCCACCATTCTGTTGATCGCCGGGTGATAACGGATTGTGTGGTGACCCTGGAATCCACACAGTCTAGCCAGTTCTTTAAATAGATTAGATTCGAATTGTCGACGCTGATCTGTCGTAATATGTAGAGGGCATACGAAACATGCTACCCAATGTGCAACAAATGCCTTTGCCATTGTCTTGGCTGCTACATCTCTCACTGGTACAGCCTCTGCCCAACTAGTGCAGCAATCCACTACCATGAGCAAGTATTAGCAACCCTCTGAGGGTGAAAGTGGATCAATTAAGTTGAGGTGAACGTAACTAAACCTCGCTGGCGAACCTGCAAAATTTCCGACCTTGGCATCAAAATGTCGTCCTACTTTATAACATTGACACTGAAGGCACAAGTGACTCCAATTGGGCGTGCTAAGCTGTGGACACTATCAGAAGGCACTTTGCGAAATCACTGCATAATGCAGGGCCGTGGCCTCTGTTGTGATACGTAGCACCATATTTTGATCTTGCTTCTTGGCAATTATATTTGTTACATTCGCAATTCTGTGTGCTGATCTCTTAGTAAGTCTCACAACTATTGATTCCTCTCTTGTGCTGTGGCGTGATCGTCGTAATTTAAGATCCTGACTAAGCTGCATACTCTCGAAAAATAACCGGCGACTACGTTCCCTGCACCTCTAATATGTCGTACATTCATAGTGAACTGGCTGGTGAACTCTAAGTGTCGGAGCTGTCGTGGCGAACATTTGTCGCTGATTGTGCAGAGGCTGACACAACAGGTTTGTGATCCATGAAAATTGTCATTGGTCGGGCTTCAATGTAAGGACGAAAATATCTCACACTTTCATATAACGCCAATAACTCCCTATCATAAGCACGCCATTTTGTCTGTCTGTGCTGTAGCTTCTTTGAAAAAAAAAAGAAGGAAACACAAAGACATCCAATGTCCATTTACTTCTTGGTATCATGATGCTCCAATCGCGACCATGCTGGCACCTGGGACAGGGTGGCAACCAACACTGCCGGTTCCAGGCTGGATTGTAACTGGCTGAAAGCGTTACTCATTTCTACTGTCCAATTAGTGCACTTTACAGCATGGGTGTCGAAAGGTTCGCAGTACCAGCAGATATTATCGGCAGTAGTATAGCCTGGAGTGGTGTCTCACAGCTTTGGGTTTGATGAACGACGCGACCGTGTTTTCGTATCGGAGCCCGTCCATAACTCCAAGTCTGCAACTTTTTCCATTGTGGTTCATAACTCTTGGAGTTCCCCATCGATGTCCGATGACTATTGATAAGATGCAGCGACACAATTCGTAATCGGCTCCTCCAAACACCACAATGTGTGTGTGTGTCACCTTTTGTTATGATGCTACTATTTGTCCCTGCTACGCATGTCACAGTAGTTGACTCCAATGTGGCATATACTCTATCAGCTACTTGCAGTAATTTAACCAGCGTTAGTCCTTCATACGCTACTAATGTCAATTGTACTTGAAACGGAACCTGTTGTCGCCAGATATGTAGCAGCAACTCATTAGATAGTACGCTACAGTCCCCTATCGCTCGCAAATGTCTCCATACTTTCGACGGGTTTCTGTCTCCATATTTCTCCTGGTAAATCGGTTGTGAAAGCCTCTGCTCAGGTAACTTCGTGCAGCGAGTGATTAGTGAAGTCTTCAGCATGAGGTATGCTTGTTGATGAGGTGGGTGTAGAATCACATCGGAAACTACTGTCGTCGCTCTCTGCTTCAAATTGCTAACTGCCAGCATAAATTGTTCACAGTATTCTGCGATCCGCTGTTGTACGAGAATGTTTTCCAAGATCGCAAACCATATGTCCGGTTGTGAGGGCTTAAATGGATGTGGTCGCAATTGTAGGAGGGACGCACTTGACACTAGCGAACAGGCACCCAGAAAATATCTGGCGCGGTTCTGCAATCGTGGCGCAGCCGTTATCACTGGTGTTTGTGATCTCGTCTTGCCCATCTTGCTGTCATTTCTCAGCATCGGCAATTGTAAAACTTCAATCTCTTGTTGAAGCTGCCCGCTGTCGTCACCAGTAGTTTGTAAAAAATTATTTGTGCCTTCCATGCTTAACAGATAGAATCCGAGAAATGTTATTGCGACTTAAGCCATTATTGTTTTCATGGTAATCAGTTATATAGGTTATATAGGTCAGAAAACAAACCCACTTACTGCATAAGTAACAGCTCTACATAAAAATGAAGAATAAACATCCAACTCTCAAAATCAGTTACTCTTCCAAGGAATAAACAATGCACTTCACTGGCCAGTCTCTTATTCCCTAAGAGTCTTCTCTTAGTGTTGTACAATATTCTGTTGCGCTACATTGCATTTTATTTGTCTCATAACGTATATTTTATAGATCATCTCACCATATTGCACAGGAGTTACGTTAATTTTTATTTTGTGATATACATAGTTATTTAAGTCTCTAACAGTATTTTTACAAGCGCAGTTTTATGTTGAACAAAATATTATCATTACATTGTTTTTCTTATGATATACCAATACATAGAGTCTAAATTCTTCAGACATTAATTTATAAATACAGTGTTATATACAGCACTATGAAATTAAACCGTCAGACCGTTCAACTGATCATTTCATCACTCATAAATTTCTCCACTGAGTAATTGCATTTTTCGACTATAGTGTGTAGTTTTCTCTTCAGTGAACCTATTTTTAAGCTAATTACATCTCTACTCTTGAGTTTGTTGAAGATTTTCATTCCCTTGTACTAGGGTGTCTGATACTGGTGTATTAAATGGTGTTTTGAAAACATGAAGTTTTCCTTGCATCTAGCATTGTACATATGTTTGAAATGGTTTTCTTCAGTAAGCCCAGGATTAATGAGTAAAAAGATGATACTCTCAAATATGTACAATACAGGGACAGGTCACATTTTTAGGTTCTTGAATAATGAGTGTCAGGATATACTTGGAGGGCAGCATACATTTGCATATGATTATTTTTTTAAGTAGCCGAATTTGTGACCTTCGACTTGAATTCTCCCAAAAAATTAAGCCATACCTAACAACTGTGGTACACCATTCCCCTATGAGTTATGTCTGTTTCCCCAGAGAGTATGTCCATTGCTAAATCAAGGCTGTTTAATTTAGTTGCAAAATAATCTATGTGTGCTTGGCAACTTAGATTTTTGTCCAAGTTTAGTCTCAGGAATTTAATGGACTGAGCTTCTTAAATAACTTGACTTTTATGTATGGTAAAAATGTTACTAGTTTTTATTTTTTGTTTTTAAATTCTGTAAACAGAATTTTTGAAATGTTATGTTTAGAACAATTTTGTTGAAACTATGCATCTGGGTTGTTCAGTATGTTTATGACACTACAAAGAATTTTTCTTATTTTTCGTTTTGCAATAAGTCCCGAACTATCATCAGAAAACATGATTGGTTGGACACTGATATTGAGAGGTAAATAATTTGCGTAAAAGAGGAACAAGATTGGCTCTAATATTGATCCATGGGGAACTCCTTGTGAAACTGTATTCCATAAAGATGCATAGTTTATGGTGTTAAATGTTATCAGTACCCCTTGCTTCATGCTTGTCAGATAAAATACCAGTCACTGCAGAACAGTTTGCCCAATGCCATATCTGTTTATTTTATGAAGCAGCAGGAGTGATTCACAGAATCGAACGCTTTTGTAAGGTTTCAGAAGATATCTGCCACTTCATAGATTTTGGCCAGTCATGAGCTGCTTTTTGATCAACAATTCATTAATAAGTTCATAGTACTTTTTCTTTTTCAGAATCAATATTGTTTTTGGGGACAACCTCATGTTTTGTGGTAACATGTGTTACATTGACTGAAGCTATATTTTCAGATATTTTGGATAAGGTGAGACACTATAGATGCAATGCTAATTTCCCATATTCTCTGTTGATCTCTTTTGTGTGTGCTGAAGTATGTCAGGGAAGTTGGCTTGCTTAAATGATTGATTGATAATTAAAGATGGAGGGTGTGCTATTTTATCACAGAAAAATTTAATTATTTTGGTGATATTTGATCCTACCTTACAGCATTTTTTTCGAGAACAAGTTATAATTTTTCACACCCTCGGTTGAATCTTTACTATCTGTAAGAAGCGTGGGGAGTCCCTATTCTGATCCAGGTCAAAAAAGTTTATTCTGTTTTCATAAGAGATTGCCTCAACATTATAGTTTACTACATTTATGAGAAACTCATTGAAGCATTAAGATATTCAAATGGAGTTCACAATAGTGTTGTTGTATTGTTTACATTTTTAAATATCCTGGCAGTTAACTGTTGTACATATATACATACATACATTAATACTTGTTCCATAGATCGTGAATACAACATTTGGAATGTGTTGCTTTAATGTAAGTTCTGTTTACACTTTAGCTAATTTGGATTTAATAATGGGTCATAGTGCCTCAGATGTATTCATATGTCCTAAAATGAACTTATCTTTTGACTTTTTTGGCAGTTTTAACAATACTTTTAAATATAACTTTGTAATGTCTCACATATTTAATAAGGTCAGGGTTTTATTGTGTTTCAGCTCTTTATGTAGCTCTCTTTTTCTCTCACTAAATATTTTGAAGCATGGAGGAATTCAGTTCAGTTTACTTTTGACATTTTGGTGCCATTTTTGGCTGGGAATGAGTCACTGAGTACAGCTAGAAAACTACTTAAAAACTATCACAGTTCTTAGTACTTGGTACACTATTATCTAGGTATCATCTTATGGCAGCTATCTTTTCAAGGAACAGGTTAAAGTTATTTTTGCAAAAGTTTCTTTTCATGTAACCTTCCTTAAAATTATTTGTTATTATTATTTATTCCTAGCAGCTGAATAAACAATGCAGAATAATCAGAAATTCCTAAGCCTAAACAGACATTGTTTTCTCTGTCAAACATGCAGTTTGTTGACATATTGTGAATACAGGCAGCTGTATGGCCATTTTCTCTAGTGATTTAACAAAAATTTAGTTTAAAAGCAGAGTTCTGAACTAAGTCAATAAACTTTTTTGAGCTATGGTCATGACTTCCTACATTTATATTGAAACCATCTGCTGTTATTATATTTTTCATCCTTTCTTTGTTAACTTTATCTAGAAGACACTGGAGTTTGGATTAGAAATTTATATTTATTGCAGCTCGAGGGATTCTTAAACTGATATGACTATTTTGTTCATCTCTTTTACTTCAACACAGCAGATTTCAAAAGAGTATTGTTCATTTAAGTACCAGTAATCAAAATCCGTTTTTATTCAATATGTTAAGCAGGTATCCACAAGTATGCATCAGCCTCTCTCCCCTACACATGCTTCTTGCTACACTGAAACATTGTAATATATTTAAAATTTTTACAGAGTCACTGATCAGTGTTCATTTAGGCAGACAGCTTTGACAGTTTTGCTTTCATTGAGGATAAATTGCAATTTTGTTACTAACTGCCTTCAAACATTTATATTCCAAAGCACTAAGCAATTTTTCAACTTTGTTTATCCTTCTAAGCACAACTTTTCATAGATTTCTCACCTCTGTCTTTACCTCATACCAGCTTCTACTAAAAAATCCTTCAGATGCCATGGTGATTAAATTCCTTTCATGTCAAGGAGGTAAATGGCTCCTATTGCTTCTTCTTTTGTCGTTGCTGTTTCTTCGTCTGCTATTGCCGTTACTTCTTCCCTTGTTGCTTGTGCTTCTGATGATAAGGGCTCTGTTTCTGGGAATGGTGATGCCTGATGCTGCTGCCACTGGCGATTGTGGCCCTGCTATTTTCACTGATAGTGTTGGTTCTGCTGTTGGTTGGGATGATGATGTTGCCTCTTCTGTTGTTGCTGCTGCTTCTCATGATAATGGTTTTGCTTCAGTCGATGCTCGTTTTGCTGCCACTGATGATGGCTCTGCTATACCAGCTGATGGCGATGGTTCTGTTCCTGATAATAACAGTGCTTCAGCTGTTTTTACTTGTCCGTTTGCTGTGTTCTGATGCCCTCAGTAATGAAGGTGCGTTTAATCTGCTTCCGCCGATCAGTTTCTTAAGAAAACAGTTTTCAAAGTAGCTTATGACTATACACTGTGTTTTTCATTTCCACCAGGGGTGCTGTGCGTTTCTTTCCAGTCTGTACTTCACAAGTCCCGTAACTGTGTGGAAACACAATATAACATTTCTGGGCTTTAGAAAATCGATAATTTTCACGCAGACAATAAGTTTTTGGGTGAGCAACATTCCTTCTTGTGTGAACGCATTTTACGGTGATGTCGCCTTTCGTTCCATTGATTCAGTGTGAATCGACGTTGAAAGCAACTTGTCCGTGTAGGTCCAAAGATCTTAGTTTTTTTCAGTGCCTGGTGTAGCAACTTCTGTGATTGTTTGTTTCTGATCAGCTGTTTACCATTGTGTTGATATGATACAGACGTGGTGGTGTTTGTACTGCATACATGTTTTGGATCGAGAAGTGTCTGTGAAATATTATACGTGACAGCATCTTATGTGGAAAGCAAGAGCTTCAGTAAAGAAATGCGTAGACAGCTGTTTGAATGTAACTATCTCGTTCACCGACAGTGAAAATGTTGTGACACGTAATGAACGCGAACGAACATTATCGCGGCATTTACATGAAATACGTTTCGTTTACGTTCAATGCAAAGGATGATACAGAGAGTTACTGTCGGAAGAGTGCTGTTATTTGGCGCTTTGCTGAGTTTTGTCATTTTTGTACTTCTTTTTGAGTCTCAGATTCTACAAGTAAGAGAGAGTACTAAGGATTTAGGTAAGAACAGTGGAATTATGGGCTTCGTACGGTAATTCTTTATGATGTAATAACTACATATTACCTTAATCTTTACAGAATATCTTGTAGCAAGTCTTCACCAAAGAAATGTTGAGAATCATCGAATTTTCGACAATAGACCAGAAGAGTCAATGTTTACGGACATGGTAATTATTTATAACCGTGTGCCGAAAACAGCATCAACCAGTTTTGTTGGCGTAGCATACGAGCTTTGTAAACAAAATGGATTTCATGTTCTTCATATTAACATTACAGCTAATATGCATGTACTGACGTTGGCAAATCAGGTAAACATTATTTCCCATTTTTATGAATGTTGATAATATCAGTTCACTGAATTGATGAGCTGCAAGCAGTAGTGTGTGTAATGAATGTTGTACGGTATCCACTTAGTTGATATGTTTGGAATTTGTCTGCACAACTAATAGAGTTAGGTAGAATAATAAAATGTTCCTCATCTTTGTAACTGCCAATCTTTTGGGTGCCATTCTGACCACTCTGCCGTGATATATCTCATGTGTCACTCATGTACCGATAGTTTAATATTAACGTAATGCAGCATTATTCCGGATGATCAGACATCCACAGACGTGGATGTAATTTTCATTGAATTCTAGGGAAGTGTGATTGGCCGATCACTGTTTGTCATATATATTAAAGGTTTAGTGGCCAACATTAATTGCCGTCTCAGATTTGTCCCAAAAATTGTAGTTATCTATGGCTAGAATGTGGTACTAGAGTCTCCTTGAAATTTGGTTATGGTGACAGACTGGTCTGTAGCATAGCCTGAGGTCTGGCCTAGGTTGGAATCTGGTACTTTGTTTAAGAGTGAATTCCAACTATAGATTATGGTAACAGAGTAATCTTTAGCAAAGCCTAATTTTTACGTGCATGCCATATTTAATGCATTTTTTGCCAATGAGTAATGCAAGTTTCCTCACAAAAAAAGATAAGAAAAATCGTATTACCTAATGGACAAGACTCCACCAAGCATTTTGATGCATAGTGTCTATACATATTGTGTGCCAGTATCTGGGAGTAACAATGTATAGACATATTAATTTCAAGGGTTGTATGGGTTCAGTTGTAGATAAAGCATAAACAAGGTTATATTTATGAGTAAAATACTGGAGAACTGTAGGTCACAAAAAAAAAAGAGATTGCCTCCAAAATACTTACACAATCCACAATGAGGGCAGACAGCAAAGGACGGTGATGTGAATACTTACAGTCTTGTTTGGCTTGTGGGAAAGAGTAATGGATATGCTGAAAAATCTCAACTGACAAAAGAAAGTGTCATATATCTTGTTAAAAAATCGCTTGTAAAAATTCAAGGTTTTCAGAGTGGAATCTATTGATTTTTCAGTTTCCCATGTATCACTCACATAGAAACAGTAAATTCATCAAAATAAACCTTTGTTTGCACCTCTATTCACAGAAACTAGTGTTAACAAGCGAAGTAGTAGTTTTCTCATTTATGCAGAGATAAGAGAGGGAGTGAGAGGGGGGAGTTGAAGACACAATACTGACACCAAATGCAGTCTCAGACTTGAACCTTACAAACATTCCATTTTAATGATTCAGTGGATGCAACATTTCCTTTTGGCATATTGGCCAGTTTTCTCACTGTAACCCATTCCAGGTGTTGATGTTCGTCTATTGGTAATTGTTAGCTCTTCACTCACAGCCTGTTGTTGAGATCCCCATTATTTTGGAATGTGATTACCAGCTTGGGAATCATGTCTTGAATTTTAGTCCTCTCAGGACCATGTTTTGCATTGAATGCTCGTGCTATATGCCTGTGCTGTCTGCTTCCACCAGGAAGATTTTGTATGTGTGCTCAGCAAACTGCATGAGTAAATGTGCTGCAGATACTGTTCTGTGGTATAACAAGTCTTTAGTATTACCAAAATAATGACCAGTATTTAACAGTCCAACTAGTGTGGATGGTGAGTGGAAGGCTGCGTGTGGTTGTGACCATTCACATTCGGTGAACCATTGACCATTGGATAAACTTATTTGCAAGACAAATCTTTCAAACAGAACTTTGACAATTTAGATATGCAGAAGTTTAAAACTTATTTTGCACCTAATAAATCCAACTTGAATAATCTTGAAATAGATGGTTCTCAGTAATGTCTGTTAAATTTTAAGATTAGTGTGGGGTGAAAATAAAATTAACTGGCACCAGAAAGGATCAAACCACAAACCCATATTTTAAAAAGTCAAAGGCAATTAAAGCAGCACTGTGTGAATGACTGCTGGTATCAGTCACTTTATAGTGCCACTCTAGTAATTCATAAACAACGGGCTAGGCACATTTCCTGGGCCAGGCACTGTCCATATTCAAACCCACAGTATGCCACAGTCACCTTTTGCATCATTGCTGAGCAATGATTGCTATCCATTGTTGCCAGAAAAACACCCCGCTTCTCAGCAGTGCACCGCAATCCACTTCCCAAGTTCTCTCCAGTTCTCAAGCGCGATCCAACTGGAGGAGTAGCATAACAGACAGTTTAATGTCTGAGGTTGTGATGGAGAATGTGTGTGCCAAATAATGATACATTTTGGACAATGAGAATTGTGTGTTAATTTGTATTTGAACCTATTTTAAAGCAAGAACATCATATGGAACAAGTGTAGCATTGGGTGTAAATACACTCCTGGAAATTGAAATAAGAACACCGTGAATTCATTGTCCCAGGAAGGGGAAACTTTATTGACACATTCCTGGGGTCAGATACATCACATGATCACACTGACAGAACCACAGGCACATAGACACAGGCAACAGAGCATGCACAATGTCGGCACTAGTACAGCGTATATCCACCTTTCGCAGCAATGCAGGCTGCTATTCTCCCATGGAGACGATCGTAGAGATGCTGGATGTAGTCCTGTGGAACGGCTTGCCATGCCATTTCCACCTGGCGCCTCAGTTGGACCAGCGTTCGTGCTGGACGTGCAGACCGCTTCATCCAGTCCCAAACATGCTCAATGGAGGACAGATCCGGAGATCTTGCTGGCCAGGGTAGTTGACTTACACCTTCTAGAGCACGTTGGGTGGCACGGGATACATGCGGACGTGCATTGTCCTGTTGGAACAGCAAGTTCCCTTGCCGGTCTAGGAATGGTAGAACGATGGGTTCAATGACGGTTTGGATGTACCGTGCACTATTCAGTGTCCCCTCGACGATCACCAGTGGTGTACAGCCAGTGTAGGAGATCGCTCCCCACACCATGATGCCGGGTGTTGGCCCTGTGTGCCTCGGTCGTATGCAGTCCTGATTGTGGCGCTCACCTGCACGGAGCCAAACCCGCATACGACCATCATTGGCACCAAGGCAGAAACGACTCTCATCGCTGAAGACGACACGTCTCCATTCGTCCCTCCATTCACACCTGTCGCGACACCACTGGAGGCGGGCTGCACGATGTTGGGGCGTGAGCGGAAGACGGCCTAACGGTGTGCGGGCCCGTAACCCAGCTTCATGGAGACGGTTGCGAATGGTCCTCGCCGATACCCCAGGAGCAACAGTGTCCCTAATTTGCTGGGAAGTGGCGGTGCGGTCCCCTACGACACTGCGTAGGATCCTACGGTCTTGGCGTGCATCCGTGCATCGCTGCGGTCCGGTCCCAGGTCGACGGGCACGTGCACATTCCGCCGACCACTGGCGACAACATCGATGTACTGTGGAGACCTCACGCCCCACGTGTTGAGCAATTCGGCGGTACGTCCGCCCGGCCTCCCGCATGCCCACTATACGCCCTTGCTCAAAGTCCGTCAACTGCACATACGGTTCACGTCCATGCTGTCGCGGCATGCTACCAGTGTTAAAGACTGCGATGGAGCTCCGTGTGCCACGGCAAACTGGCTGACACTGAAGGCGGTGGTGCACAAATGCTGCGCAGCTAGCGCCATTCGACAGCCAACACCGCGGTTCCTGGTGTGTCCGCTGTGCCGTGCGTGTGATCATTGCTTGTACAGCCCTCTCGCAGTGTCCAGAGCAAGTATGGTGGGTCTGACACACCGGTGTCAATGTGTTCTTTTTTCCATTTCCAGGAGTGTATTTCGGAGTAAAGGAGACCACTCACCAAGAAGCAGATGTGCTGAGTCATCAAGAGGTCCACACAGAGGAGAATGAAAAATTATCAGGATTGCGGTTTCGTATGTATACCGGGGGCAAGGAATCTTTCAGGTGGGATGGGTGAAGAGAAAAAGAGGTGGAAATCAGGAGGAGGAGTTGGGGATTGGTAGCTGGTGGCTTGGAGGGAGGGAGCAGGTGCACAGGGTGGAATACAGGAGGTAAGTGTGACAGGTGCACAGGCTAGGCATGTGACACACAGGTAGAGAGGCCAGTGAGGTATAGCACACAATGAAATTGATGTGGAGGTGTGGATGAGGAGGAGGTGACAGGACAGAGGGAGGGGAAGCTGTCAGGTAGACAGTGTAGGGACAGTGGAGATAGAGGCCAGGAGGATTATGGTAGTGAAGGACATGTTGCAAGGCTAATTCCTGTAATTCCCATCTTCATAGTTCAGGAAAGCTGATGTTGGAGGGAAGGATCCAGATGGCATGCATTGTGGATCAGCCATTGAACTGGTGACCTTGCCTGTGATAGAATAGGATAAGCCTGTGTCAGGACTGGTTTAGGATGTGCTGGGTGGGTGAATCAAGCTGGTCATGCAATTTTGTGAATCTGTGGGATGGTAGGTTTTATTACACTTTTTCTTAAAGAGGTGTTTGTTTATTCACATGACAAGGGCCTGTTAATTGCTGAAATGAACAATCAGAAATAGCTCTAAGTGTGTCATTCCCAGTTTGCAGTCCACTTGTCCATATCTCAGCTCACTGTAGCCGAAAAACGAATTCCTACTCACTACTTTGGGGCAGTGAGGAAAAGATTGTAAAAAAATTAAAAGTTCACTGTTTATAATATTTGTATATATATTCAAAATCTTTAATTTCACATGCATAACTTTCTCATAGATCAGATAAATATTAATAATTTCCTAGCAGCTGGCACAGTTCAGGATCCAAATCTCCTCAATACTCCATTAACAATAAAATCACTTTCTGTGACTTATTGTTTGAATAATTCAAAAGACATTTAAGTTCATGTAGAAGTGGAAGGTAATAATATTCCACTCACCAAGCAGATTTAGAATATGGGTGGCATACATGAACTGCCAGGCTGACACAGATGAGCCATTTAACTACTTGCAGTTCACACAAAAGTTCAAATTCTACCAGTTCTGATAACATGTGATCTTAATGTTTCTGACGATCTTTCAAAAGATGTCTGTAGATAGTCATTTGAGGCTCACTTTCACAGTTGCAGTTAACAGCACAACACAATCCATCGCGAAACTTGGCACTGACTTATTCACTGATGGTGACACACACAGCTGACAAAAACCAATGAGTAAATGAATCCCTGAGGCAGCACTGGGGTTGCTTATATAACCTCACAAAGCAGAACGAACAGTTCTAAACTGTCAGTGCATCTGACTCAGTGCTCTAAGAAGCAGCCCTCTCAGAACACTAAATTAGTAATAACTTCCTGAATTGGGATTATATTGACACACTGATTTTTTCCTAGTGTAGGTTCCACGATTAACGAACATTTTATTTTTATATCTTAATAAATGTTGTTGCAGTATTTTTTAAAACAGAACTTTAAAGAGAACTTTACCCTCTGAACTGTCCATTTGGTCTTCGCTGTTCCCTTTTTCAATTGTGTCAATCTTCTTGAAACATGGTACATCATTGATTTGAAAAAGATTTCTGTTACATGTTAAGAACATCATCAGTGAATATATACACTACTGTAAATATCCTGAATGTGTTGAAAAAGTTCCTGCAGGGGGTGTGATTATTATGTCTGCATATCAGTGTCTGAACTCTCTGCAATATAAGAATAATGCATAGGCCCACTGTGCAAACCACCATACTGTGCCTGCTGTAAGGACCTTGTACCACTACTAGTCATTCCCTTTCCTGTTCCACTTGTAGATGGAGCGAGAGAAAACTGACTGACTGGATGCCTCCATATGAACCCAAATTTCTCTTGCCTTGTCTTTTCGATCCTGTCAACAAATGTGGAAAGGTCGTAAGATCATTGTGCAGTCAGCCACAAATTCTCTCAATTTTCTCAAAAGTATTTTGTGAGAAGAATATTGTCTTCTTTCCAGTGACTCCCATTTGAGTTCATGGCACATTTCTATAATAACTCATGTTGCTCTGATCTACTGGTAATAAATCTAGCAGCGTGTGTCTGAATTGCTTTGACATCTTCATTTAATCTGCCCTCCACAAACAGTTGAACAGTACTCAAGAACAGGTCTCACTATGCTCCCTATATGCTGTCTCCTTTTTAGATGAGCTGCACCTTCCTAGAATTCTCGTAATAAACCAAAGTTTGCCAGTTGCCTCCCCTTCACCATCTTGCATCATTTTTGTCTAAATATTTAATCAACTTGATTGTGTGGAGCAGCACCCTGCTAATACTGTATTTGAACTTTACATGATTGTTTTTCGTATTTGTCTGCATTAACTTACATTTTTCTACATTTAAAAGAAACTGCCACACCAAGTATAAATTCTGCCTAAATATGCCTATAGATACTCAGTGACAACACTTCCCATAAACTACGATCTCATCAGCAAACAGTGACACATTGATGCCCACCTATCCGTCAGGTCGTTTACATATATAGAGGACAAGAGCACTCCCATCATGCTTCTTCGTCTTTCATGAATACTCACCATCCATGACATGCTTTCCAGTAATTTCTTTGGAATATTATTCCAGATGCAGCAAAAAACGTCAAAGCTAGTTACATACTCAATCTGTGAGGAATGCCGTGTTGCTGCCCGAGGCAAGGTTTTAGCAGAGATGGGACATGTCTTTGCCTTCATCTGACCTAATATTCGATATCACATGTGTATCTGCACCTTGTGGGCGATTCTGTCTGTATAGTGTAGTTTGTATTTATGTTGTTAGTGGTGAGTGTGAAATGAAAAGGAGAGAAAGGCTTAAACACATTACGGAGCAGCAAATAGTGTACTTCTCTCTAATAGCTCCCAACGGTGCTACCGAACTTGACATCCCCGTCTGATAGTCAGGTCGTCAAAAGTAGTGTATACTCCCTCAGTCTATGAGTCACTACAGAGAAGAATGTAACTCAGATGATTAGCAAATGCATACTAAAAAGGGGAAGTAATTTATTCTCTATGTCACATACTTATAGACTTCATCACTCAAAATATGGAAAGAGTCAGAAAGCTGTCATTCATATGGAGTACCATATAACTCAGCATTTGATAACAAATATCTCTCTCAAAAGAAGTGTCACTTAGTATTTAAAATCAAATTTTCAGAATAATAATTAAAAATAAACATCAGTTAATAGTGGGATCAAGGGCAATATTACACAGACAGATAGTTTTCAGTGAATGATGTTATGAGAGAATGAACACTTCATAAATTTAACTTGTTATGAAAAATGATAAGTCTTTGTTAGCGAAAAGTCCATGATCATCCAAATTGAACTAATCCAATTTGGGAAGCAAATTAGTGGAATTTGAGATGAAAAATGTTATACAACAAATATAATTTACCCCTATCAGGGGAAAATGTGGAAAATTGCACGCAGGTGGGTGAGACACCTAATAATATCATGAGAAAGTGTGTGTGAATAAGAAATTTTAGTTCAGCATTGTAATTAATCTTAAACTTCGACCTGACTTGAGTTACTTTTTATACTTAAATTATATAATTCACATCTAAAGATAATTTTGCATATATTTGATTACCAAAACACTATTTTTCTGATAATATAGTTTTATTTTTTTTATGACAATCCATTTAGCAACATCGATCTTGAAAAATGAAAATTAGTAACTACAATTGTTAATGTAAATGAGTCAAAAACCACTTTACAGTGAAATTAATATTATGATGCTTTAGTTTTCATGTAAACAAAAATTTCTGTTTTAATTTTTCTTATTTTATCATTGATAATTCAATCGACAGTTATACAAGGACAGGATGCTGGTAATTTTTATATTGTCAAAATTTGCAACTTTCATGATTAATTATTAGGTGCATAAATCTTTATATAAATAATTATTTCCAGAAAACATGTAAATTATACATGAAAAGTACGTACATTGTAACTTAAATAGTGGCAACACTGCTGTGGAGATACTACGCAATGGAATCTACTATTGTTGCTGATAGCATACATTGTTGACATACCTACCTTACCTCCAAGCAAATGGACTCACCTGCCCCACGTCACTGGCATGTGCACAATCGAGGGAAACACAGTCTCTTGTGAGCGAGTAGTCAAATGTAACAGTGTCACTATGTTTTTGAAACAGAAACAATGGAGATGGATCAAGATTGAATGTACCAGAGATCGTACAGCATGACAGTGTCATCAAGGTCTTCAAGAGGCATGCGGGGAACTGGCATTGCCATGCAGAACAGTGGCACATTGGGTAAGAGCCTTCAACGAAGGTCGGCAAACTATGGCAGACATGCATCGGGCAGGCCATCCTAGCATCTTTGAAGAAGAAGTGCATGCTGTTGCCGCGTTAGTGGACAGTGATCGACACCATACAATTCATGAGCTTGCCCATGAAACTGGATTAGTGCATACGACTGTGCTTCGCATCCTGTAGGAACGCCTGGGCATGCAAAAAATTGCATCATGGTGGGTTCCGCATGACTTCAGAACTGTTCCAGAGATTTGACAGTCAGTAGATTGGTCCATTCGCACCATCAACAAAACAGGATCTCCTAATGGTATACTACACCTTCCACATCACTGGCAATGGGTTCTACACAACACTGGTTATTACCTTGAAGGACAGTAACAGGTGGAAACATGTAACTCTTTTTGTATCGATTGTGAATAAATAGTTGCCACTACTTAAGTTCCAACCCTCATGTTTTCAGTTAAGATAGTTGTAGTAAAATTCATCATGTTCTAATAGGATCTGGAAGCTACGTACATAAAAATTTTATTTAACTTATGATTATTATCTCTCATACCTAGTCTTCTGTGATTTAAATCTCAGCCTCATATGCTGGATGATTCAGGAGAAATGTCACATTATATGTGAGGTGATTCAACATCTGAAAATAAATTGAAAAAGTCCTATGAACATGTGTCTGACTTTCTGTTTTTACAGGACTGGAGCAGGTTGAAGACTACACACATCCATAAATGAATATAAAGACAATTGTGAATATTACTTACTAAAATGCAACTCAGTTCTTAAGTAAAAATCCAAATGTCTTATCTTGTGTGAATGGTACATCAATCTGTGACTATTTATGCATATAGACTATTATGAATTGTCTGTGTGTTTTATTAGTTGTAGCAGAAATAATTTTGGAATATTATTAAGACATTTGTAATGTACCGAACATTTGGAGCTACCAGTTTCCATAAATACATTGGAACAAATCCTGAGAGAACTTCATTTGAAAAAACTTTTGTACACTTTCCATCATAATAACTACAATACAAAGAAATTGAACATGTTTACTTTTTGTGAGAAAATAAGTTATTTATCTAGGGAAAAGAGAGAGAGAGAACTAAATAAATAGACCGTAGAATGTAATTATATCTGTTTCTATCCTACAGCTTGTATGCCACTTTGTGGACAATTCCTGTTTATATTTACACATTTTTCTTCTTTTACAGTTGCAGTTTGTACAAAATATTTCATACTGGAATAGTATAAAGCCAGCATTTTATCATGGTCACATGGCCTTTTTAGATTTTGGAAGGTAATTAGTTTTATGTGCTATTGTCTTACATAATTATTACATATTGCTATGTGTACTGAAAAATCTTTGTTGTTTCTCACATCAGGTACTTTTTATTTTATGTGTATAGTTGAATGCATAATATCTTCAGTTTTTTGGGGGTGTACATATTTGTTGGTATCAGATTTGCATTCTGTAGAAATTCTCACTTTCTTTCTGTATATCTAATCTCTGTTTTGCACTGTTAATTACTTGTCTGGCTTCTGTGACCAAATACTGTGTACAGTTTGTGAATGCCCTATCATTGTATATAGCAGAAGAGAAACTGCATACAGTATCAGTAATTACACAGTGAAAATTCCCGAACAAGTGAGATGGCATACTGGCTGTTATACTTGACTATCATTGAATAGGAGTTGGTTTCATATTCCTCCTAGGCTTGTCTATTTCTTTCGTAAGTTACTTCAGATGGCTGTCAGAACCCATACTCACTTCCATCCACCCACCTTCTCCAAATGAATCAAGAGCTGATTTCTAATGCCCCTGTTGGAAGTTTAACCTTCCTTCCTAAAATGTGTTGTGTGATATACCTTCAAGTTATTTGGTCCCATAAATTTTTCCTCCAGAAACTATCTATACCAATTATTTTTAACTTGTCCACTTTTTGTGGATAGTTCTCTGTACACAAAAACACATCTTCACAATGTTGACAACAAGATTTCAAAACACCTGCAAATACCTCTTTTGATCTGTTTTTCCCATTGGAAATTCACTGATGTTATTGTGTGTTCCAACTAGAAAACTGGATACTATGGAAAAAAAATTATCATTGGAAAAAAAGAGATCATGGGAGCTGACTCACTATTCTAAAGTGATTTATATGAAGAAATGTCTGTCAGGAGTGCCCGTCAGTTGCTCTGCACTAGCAGTAACTTAAAATTTCTTTGGTGGTAGGTGAGTCACTGGGTTTTTACATTGTGTCTACTACCTCTTATCTCAGAGTTCAAAGGCAATATGCATGTCTCATCCTTTGTGACAGTTGATAAGCGGAAAGGGTAGTCCATGCCATCACATGTCAACATCTCCTGATTAATTACCAACTGTTCTGACTTGTGTTTGTTTATCAGAGCCCCATTTTGAAGATACTTCATGCATCTTCCATTTTCAGTTTTTCTTGTAGGATGGTGTGCACAGTTCCCATTGAAATTCCTGCTTTGGCGGCAACATCTCTTGCACCTAACTGTCAGTCCCCCATACCCATTTGCTCCTGTCATGAAATTATGTAGTCAGTTACACTGCTGCACTAATTTGTAGTGCCATGGCATTCGGCCTTCTTTGAACTGTCACAGCTGTGCACAAACAAATACTCTTAAGCTAAATCGATCAAGTGGCCAGAGTTGAAGGTTTCTATCTACAGCTTCAAGGAGCAAAAAAAATTTATTTTCAGTATTTCATATAATTATTGACCAAATTTAAAATTCTGTTGTGATCTCTTCATTAAGAAGTATAACCTTATGTTAAAGATTTAACCCAGTTAGACAAGATTAAAGTTAAAAACTGTTTATATGTGTTGATACAGTCTAACTTGCTGCATGCAGATTACCCAGACTATATTCTTCCAGTGTTTGAGAATAAGAGTATGTAACAACTTCCAACAAACCTTAATTTCAAACCTTTTAGAAACTTTTTCTTGCTGACAATTTCCACAAAATAGTGAAAGGGAGAAAGTTAATCACTTACTAAATTTTTGTTATTCTTCTATTTAGACATTAGCATTAGGCAAAACATTTTAATTTATTACTTATGTACTGCTACCTGTATCCCCAAAAGAACAGTCAGGGCACCCTTAGCAATTTAGAGAAATCATGGGAAACCTAAATCTGGTTATCCTGAACAGGATTTGAACCATCTTCCTCCTGAATTTGAGTCCGGCATTTTAACAGTCCTCCCACCACTTCCCACCCCATCCTCCTCTACCACACACACCAGTGTCTATGAGCTATGCAGGTGGGAATTGCCCTTACAGCTAATCCTTTAATCCCTCAAATCTTCCTGTCTTGTCTCCACTACCCTCCATCCGTGCCCCCATCCCACCACCCCTCCAACAGTCCCCATGACCCCCACAACACTCATTTTACATTCACACTTTCCCCTCTGCAGTCTCTCTTGTTCTGGTCTATTTACCTCTCCCATTTCATTTGTGGATGTCATTCTGCTCTACATGTAACCCCCCCTGCCTGCACCAAATCAAGCTCATTGGCACCACATTCCTATCGCATGCACTTGCTGCCTCTCTCTCCCAGTCTTCAGCTACCCTTTCCTTCAACCCTTCCTCCCACTGCCAGCTTCCCTTCTCCCCTTTCTCAGTCAATATGCTACAGCCCCCTCCCCCATCTCATCAAGCTGAAATGACTACACAGTGTAGTCAGCCAGGACACTTTATTGCTCTGCAGGTGTGTGTGTGCATGTGAGTTCTTAGCAGCATTTTCACCTTTTTTTGTGTAAGCATCAATGCCTTAACCATACAGCAACTTGTTACATTTACTACTTTCATTATGTGTATTCCACCAATGGTTCCTGTTACCACATTTAGAAACCATACCTTGCTTAAGTGAAGATAGAAATTAATCCGATTCTTTTTTAGGTGTTCTATTTCGGTTTTGTTTACCATTTGCCATTAAAATCTGCCCTACAGGCACAAATTCTTGGTGAGTCATGCTCTAGCAGCTGAAGAGCATAATAAACATTGTTTTGACCTTTCATTTAGCAGCTCTTGCCCATGTTTTGTTGCAATTCACGACTTCTTCTGCTCTTAGGTGAGAAACTTTGCTACAAATATTGCATTCACTGTTGCTTCCCCAGATCATCCAGTTTGATTTGTGTGAACAACAGTTTTCTTAATATGTGACTACTCTGCTGTCATTCAAATTGTCAAACATAGTTTATCCTGAAGAAAATCCTGCACATATTGCACAAGCTTCCTTGTGAAAAGATCTTCAGTCCTTGGGACATCATCCAGTAACTCCGAGCCCTTGCTAATTTCTGTGGACTGCTCAGACACAGTCATCCCAGTATACACTCTTCATGATTTCACATGTTTCTAATGTGAGTTTCCCACATAATTGCTACACATTTCTTCATTGTTTAATAGTGAAGTGTGCAATGCACAGTGGCAACAAGAACCATCCTATAGTTTGTATAGCAGATTCCACATTTACAGAGAAAATTGTCAAGCCAGCCAGGACATAGTACTTTCAATTACTTGGAGATTGTACTGGTATACACTGGAAAAATCATTCTGAGAACCTTCTGGATGAGCAGTGTAACCTCACAGGTGGCAGAAGGTTGAGTGCAACAAATTTTCTGCAATTTTGATAGTTACAACAAATGATAATAATAATTTTTGTAATAATAAAGCAGAAACATACTCCTTGTGATAATTTGACACTATTATGATTTAGTAAAATTAATGATTATAAGAAAACAGCATTAAAAAATTCAGGTTTTCATATTCAGCTTTGACTGAATTTTGTAAAAAAATTAAGGTAAAGCTGTCATTAACCTGAAGGCTTGTTTGGAAAGCACAGTGCTTTATAGGCATGGTCCTATTGAAGGTGGTATGTTGTTGCCTTATCCCGTCAGTTATTGATGGACCTACAGTTGAACATGGGCCCTGCGTCATGTTGCAACTCACCAGTTTTCATATTAAAAATATTGCCATGGTAAAATAATGATAAGTGACAGATTAAAATCCGAGGGCTGACTGGGGAGGAAACCCAAGACGTCTAGATCCGTAGTCTGACACTTCACCATTGGGCCATCAAGCCATATAATTCAAGTTGAAGTAAAATATGCAAAATCACTGAATATGGTCAAATTTAATCCACATGAGTTAGTGTTAATTCACCATGGGTCCAGTTAATTTACATGGGCTCTTGAGACATGAGCATTCTATCACTGACTTTAGATACATACTTCAGTCCCGCCCCCACTGCTCCCCCCCATGAACCATTGAGCTTGATGTAGCAGAGTGACTTGCATTCCTCGACAGTGCAAATAGCTAGGCCAATATATTGTTCCTGAAGAAGGGCAGCAGCCTTTCCAGCAGTTGGAGGAGCACAGTCCAGATGATTAACTGATCTAACATTGTAACATTAATCAGCTTGACGTCGCTGTGTTGGTAAGCAAACTTTTGAAAACAAGGGGAAGCTACAACCATCACATTTCCCAAGGACATGCAGCTCTACTGTGTGGCTTATTTATAATGGCAGCTTTTTTAGTAAAATATTCATGAGGTAAATTAGCCACCATTCAGGTGTCCGTGTGGCGACTACTCGCAGGAGGGTGTTTCCATCATGAAAAACAAAACTGGTGTCCCATGGGTGTGTGTGGAATGTTGGATCCTGTAGTCGGGAAGCCTGGCTAGTGAATTTTAAAAGAGAAGGGGATAAGTTGAAGTTAGATATAGTGGAAGTTATGGAAGTGTGGCAACAGGAAGAACAGAATTATGATCAGGTGAGTACAGGGTCACTAACACAAAATAAAATTAGAATAATGCAGCAGTAGGTCTAATAATAAATAACAAAGTAGGAATATGAAAGAAGTAGAAATGTGGGTAGGCTACTATGAACAAAATAGTAAGTGCATTATTGCATCCAAGATAGATGCAAAACCAACACCCATGACAGTATACAAATTTATATGTTTACTAGTTTCAAAGCTAATGAAGAGATTGAAAGAATACATGCTGTGATAAAAGAAATTCAGTCAATGAAAAATACAGAATGGAATAAATATAACAATACTTGCAACATATAGGATGCATGGAGTTGCAAATAGGCACATTGAAAAGTAGATTGTTGGATATTAATCAGCTCTTCCACACAGTAAGTAGGAATCTATCACAAAAGAAATTATTCAGGTAATTAAGGGAGATAATAATTTAACTGTATTGGAGGACTGGAATTTGAAAGTACAAAAAGGAATGGATTGGAAAAACAGTAAGATAACATGAACTGGGGGAAAGAAATGAAAGGGAAAGTACCCTGGTAGAATATTGGATGGAGCACAATTTAATCATTGGATTAAGAATCATGAAAAAAATTGTATACAAGGAAGAAACTTGGAGAGAATGGCGGGTTTCGAATATATTATACAGCAGTAAGACAAAGATATCAAAAGTAAGACAGATATCAAAATCAGATTTTAGACTGCAAAACATTTCCAGTTCCAGATGTTGACTGTGACCATAAGTTATTGATTATGAACTGCTAATTAAGACTGAAGATATTGCAGAAAGGTTGGATATTAGGGAGATGGGATTCAGCTAGGTTGAAAGAACCAGAGGTTGTTGGACAATTGTAATGGAGCATTGGGCTATGGGTGATTAAAACTGGGGAAAGGAATACAGCAGAATAAGAATGGCTAGTTTGAGAGATGGAATAGCGAAGGTAACACAGGATCAAACAGGCAAAAAACAAGGCCCAGCAGATATTGTTGTACGATACACAAGACTAAATCCAACTGATGAAAGGAAATATAAAAATGCAGCAAATGAAGCAGGTAAAAGGGAAAATGTGTAAAAACGTGATTGACAGGAAGTGCAGAATGGCAAAGCAGGAATGGCCAGACAAGGAACTGAAGACTGTATATGCACACAACTATGGTAAAGGTAGGTGGCAAAGGCCCAGGAAAATTTAAAAATAACTTTCAAGAAAGGAGATGCGCCTATGAACATTCAGACCTCGGGTGACAAGCCAGTACTAAACAAAGAAGGGTAGGTGGGATTATGGATGGAATGTACAGGGTGAAGTGAAATTCGTGCACTCAGGCTTTGCAGCACAACTCCCCACATGCAGGCGATAAAAAAAAAATCTCTCACAAAACCCCCTGTGGGTCCGGGGTTAGAATAGGCCCAAGGTATTCTTGCCTGTCGTAAGAGGCAACTAAAAGGAGCCTCACACTTTTCGGCCCTATGAGTTCAGGTCCCATTCTATGATTTGACCTGCCACTTTCAAAATTCTACAGAAGTGCATGCCATATGGGGAAGGACGCCTTACGTGGTGCAAAAGTTATCCATAGTGCCCTTAGATTCGATCTCCTGAATCTCTTGTCATTTCTTTACATTTCCACCTAGAATTCAACTATTAGGGCGAGGACACTTTCCAGGATATGTCATCGTCTTCCATTGTCTCCTGCCCTCTTTCGACCCAATGACAATATTGGATTTCTCTGCACCCAATATCCAGCATGGTAGCCAGTCCGTTGTGATGGTGCCATCATGTACCCATTTGGTGGTAGCCCCCTGACAACACAGAGATCACACTGCTGATGCCTGAGCTGTAAACTCCCCATGTATGCCAAGGAGTAGATGCCTGTCGTCCTGGGGCATCAGGACTCCCAGCAATGGCAATCATGCCAGTTGGCCTTTGCTGTGGCTGAGTGGCGCCCGTGGGGAGAGCCCCTGATCAAGTGGGTGGCATCAGGGCAGATGACCCACAATGAAGCGGACTAAGTTGTCTCATGCTGGTGACCGTATGGCACCGGCAGTATCTAAGAAGGGCAAGATTGAATACAGTGTCAACAGGTATGACCCTAAATCGTTTCCCTCCCTTGCTACATCATGGGAGGAATGTAGGGCTACAGAATGTAGAGCGCCATATTCACCTCGGTTTTTAGTCTGTAGCAGAACTGGTGGGGACTCCTTTCTACCTATGAAGTCTCAGTTTTTCATTGAACACCTTGAAGATAAGTTTGTAGAAGTGACAATGCTGTCCAAGAGCAAAACAGTGCAGTCTTGATTCAGACAGCATCCCCAGCCCAGTCCCGAGTGTTACTCACCTGTGACAAGCTGGGTGATATTCCTGTTTCTGTCACCCCCCATAAAAGCCTCAACATGGTCCAGGGGATCATTTTCCATCATGATCTCTTGCAGTCTGACCACGAGCTCCACGCCAATTTAGAATGGTGGGGTGTTCATTTCACCTAGTGCGTTTACAGGGGACCCAAAGACAACAGGGTTGCTACCAGTGCTTTCATCTTGGCCTTTGAGGGTGATTCTTTGCCTGAAAAGGTCAAGGTGATGGTTTACCACTGTGACATTAAATCATACGTCCCTCCCTCTACGCGGCGCTTTATGTGCCAGAAATTCGGGCACATGTCTTCCTGCTGCACTTCCAGCGCTACACGTCAAGTCTGTCGACTTCCCAGCCTCATGATAGCGTCATCCTCCAGTGGAGTTGCGGTGGTTTGTTCCACCACCTGGCTGATTACAGCAACTCTTAAGCTTGACACCTGCTTTCTGCATTGCCCTTCCACAGCTATAGCGGATATTACAAGAACCATAGTGACTGTAATAAAGTGTCAGGTGGAGTTTGTGTGTGTGTCCTGAACTCAGTATGCAGTGAAGCTGTACCCCTTCAAACCCCTCTTGAAGCTGTATCTGTCAGGATAACGACGGCGCAGGAAATAACTGTCTGCAATGTATATCTTCCTCCAGATGGTGCAGTACCCCTGAACACATTGGCTGCTCTGATTTATCAACTCCCTAAACCTTTCCTACTTTTGGGAGATTGTAACGCTCATAACCCCTTGCGGGGTGGCCCCGTGCTTACTGGCCGAGGCAGAGATGTCGAAAATTTACTGTCACAACTCGACCTCTGCCTCTTAAATACAGGTGACCCCACACATTTCAGTGTGGCACATGGCACATATTCGGCCATTGATCTCTTGGTTTGCAGTCCTGGCCTTCTCCCATCTATCCACTGGATAGAACATGACAACCTGTCACTGCCCTCGGCATCAGGCCCCGGGCACCTGCCCAGATGGACTTTAAACAAGGCAGACTGGGACACTTTCACTTCTGCTGTCACCTTGAATTTCCCCCACATGATAACATCAATGTGGTGATTGAGCAGGTAACTACAATGATCGTTTCTGTGGTGGTAAACACAATCCTTCGTTCTTTAGGGTGCCCCTGGCAAAAGACAGTGCCTTGGTGGTTGTCGAAAGTCGCTGAGGCAATTACAGAACGCCGGTGAGCTCTACAGTGGCATAAGCCGCACCCTTCCCTGGAGCACCTCATAGCCTTTAACGGGTCCATGCCTGCGTTCGCCAGCTTATCAAAAGACAGAAATAGGAGTGTTGGGAGAGATAAGTCTCGACCATGGGGTGCCATATGTCACCTTCCCAAGTCTGGGCAAAGATCAAATGAGTTTTTGGGTACCAGACCCACAGGGGTTCCCAGTGTTAACATAAATGGTGTGTTACCTACCGACGCAAACGCGATTGCCGAGCACTATGCTCGCACATCTGCAGCAGAGAATTACTCCCCAGTCTTTCGCACTCTCAAATGGCAGAGAGAAGGGAAAGCCCTCTCATTCACTACACGCCACAGTGAACCCTATAACGCCCCATTCACAGAGTGGGAGCTCCTCAGTGCCCTTGCACATTGCCCCGACACAGCTTCTGGGCCAGATCAGATCCACAGTCATATGATTAAACACCTCTGGTCCGACTACAAGGGACATCTCGTGATCTTCAGCCAGATCTGGTGCAATGGCATCTTTCCATCACACTGGCGGGAGAGCACCATCATACCAGTGCTTAAACTGGCAGAAACCTACTTCATGTAGATAGCAATTAGCCCATCAGCCTCACCAATGTTCTCTGTAAGCTGCTGGAACATATGGTGTGTCGGTGTTTGTTTTGGGTCCTGGACTTATGTGGCTTACTAGCTCCATGCCAGGGCAGTTCCCGCCAGGTTCGCTCTACCACTGATAATCTGGTGTCCCTCGAGTCTGCCATCCAAACAGCCTTTCCCAGACACCAACACCTTGTTGCCATCTTTTTTGATTTACAAAAAGTGTATGACACCACCTGGCGACATCATATCCTTGCCACATTATATGAGTGGGGTCCCTGAGGCCGCTCCTGATTTTTATCCAGAATTTCCTGTCACTGTGTACTTTCCGTATCCAAGTTGGTGCCTCCCATATTTCCTCCCATATCCAGGAGAATGGGGTCCCGCAGGGCTCTGTATTGAGTGTCTCTCTATTTTTAATGGCCATTAATGGTCTAGCAGGAGCTGTAGGGCCGTCCGTCTCACCTTCTCTGTATGCAGACGACTTCTGCATTTCGTACTGCTCCACCAGTACTGGTGTTGCTGAGCGGCACGTACAGGGAGCCATCCACAAGGTGCAGTCATGGCTTCCAGTTTTCTGCCGAAAAGTCATGTGTTACGCACTTCTGTCGGTACCGTACCGTTCATCTGGAACCAGAACTTTGCCTTTCTGTCGATCCCCTCAAAGTAGTGGAGATATATTGATTTTTAGGACTGGTTTTCGACACCTTAAGCGGACATGCTGGCAGCACCTCAATGCCCTCCACTGCCTGAGCAACACCAATTGACGTACGGATTGCTCGACGCTGCTGCAGCTCTACAGAGCCCTTGTTCAATCCCACCTTGACTATGGGAGTCTGGTTTATGGTTCAGTGGCACCCTCAGCATTGCGTTTACTCTACCCAGAGCACCACTGTGGCATTCAGCTAGCGACGGGAACTTTTAGGACGAGTCCGGTGACCAGTTTCCTGGCAGAGGCTGGAGTCCCTCCATTGCAGGTCAGGCGTACGCAACTGCTTGCCAGTTATTTTGTACTTGTTTGCAGTTCTCCTGCGCATCCAAATTACCGTCTTGTTTTCCCACCCAAGGCAGTTCATATCCTGCATCGGCGGCCCAGGTCAGGGCTTACAATTGCAGTTCGTATCCAGTCTCTTCTGTCTGAAGTGGAGTCCTTACCTTTACCACCTATACTCAAGGTCTGTTTGCGTACACTTCCTTGGTGTATGCCTAGGCTGTGGCTTTGCCAGGTTCTTTCACAAGGCCCAAAGGACTCAATTCACCCTGCAGTTCTCCGCTGTCACTTCCTCTTGATTTTCGCCATTTACCGAGGCCATGAGGTGGTTTACACCAACGGCTCAATGGCTGATGGTCATGTTGACTTCGCATATGCCCATGGAGGACATATTAAACAGCTTTCCTTGCCCAATGGCTGCAGTGTTTTCACTACAGAGCTGATGGCTATATCTCGTGCTCTTGAGCCCATCCATTCATGCCCTGGGCAGCCATTTCTTCTGTGTACTGACTCCTTGAGCAGCCTGCAAGCTATCGACCAGTGCTACTCTCATTATCCTTTGGTAGTGATAATCCAGGAGTCCATCTATGCCCTGGAATGGTCCAGTTGTTCAGCGGTGTTTGTGTGGACTCCAGGACACGTCGGAATCCCAGGCAACGAACTTGCTGACAGGCTGGCCAAATAGACTACACAGAAACGGCTTATGGAGATTGGCATTCCAATAACTGACCTGCATTGGTTTTTACGCTGCCAGGTTCTTCTGCTTTGGGAGGCAGAACGGCATAATCTCAGTATGAACAACAAACTGCGTGCCATTAAGGAGACTACGAATTTGTGGCAGTCCTCCATGTGGGCCTCTCGCAGGGACTCTGTGGTTCTCTGCCGGCTCTGCATTGGCCATGCTTAGGTGACCCACGGCTACCTCCTGTGTCGTGAAGACCCGCCTCAGTGTCGATGCGGCACCTGGTTGACGGTGGCCCATAGTCTGGTGCGCTGTCGCACTTTGACTGGCGTGCGATGAAATCTTTGGTTACCGGACTCGTTGCCGCTAATTTTATCTGACAACGCTTCATTGGCTGATTTAGTTTTACATTTGATGCATGAGGGTGTGTTTTATCATTTGATCTCAGTTTTAGCGCATGTCATTCGTCCCTCCGTGTCCTCCACCCTAGTGCTTTTAGGGTGGATGTTTTAATGTGTTGGCCGGCCGATGTGGCCGAGCGGTTCTAGGCGCTACAGTCTGGAACTGCGCGACCGCTACAGTTGCAGGTTCGAATCCTGCCTTGGGCTTGGATGTGTGTGATGTCCTTAGGTTAGTTAGGTGTAAGTAGTTCTAAGTTCTAGGGGACTGATGACCTCAGAAGTTAAGTCCCATAGTGCTCAGAGCCATTTTTTTTTTAAATGTGTTGCAGAGTGGCTGGCTTCTCATTTTTATTCTCATGATCAGCCAGCCATGATAATCTGTTTTGTCGTTTTAGTCTCTTCTACCTGTTTCTTGCATTTGTGTGGTTTTCTTCTGCCCTTTTGTCCATTTAAATGTTTGTTGCCCTTCCATCGTTCTTGTGGTTTTCCATTTCTCTCCGTTTTGTGTTGTCAGTCTCACTTGTTTTATTCTCACCCTTGTGGCATTGTTTCATTCAGAACAAGGGACCGTTGACGTAGCAGTTTGGTACCTTTGCCCCTCTTTTAAACCAACCAACCATATCTCACAAAATTTTGTCTAGCGAGTACATCCGGCAGAAAAGGGGCATTAAAGACTGGCAATCTGGCACCACTGTAACCACATGTATGCTAAGTACATCTGCCAGCACATATTAGTTGTGTTATACAGTTGGTGCAGTGGATAGAGTTTTGGGTTAGCATGCAGAAGGCCAAGGGTTCGATCCTGGGTTGGGGCGCATTTTTTATTTTTTAATTTTTCTTATTTTTTTATTTGCTAATTTTGTTCTGATGTTTCGTACTGTAATATATACCATTTTTTAGGTCACATGTATCCTAAATTTACAACATTTTGTAATGGTGAACGTAACAAATACGTGGTTAGTCAAATTAGAAATAGACAGTTGAAACAAATGACCTGTCTTAGGACAATAACTACAAAAACAATATTAATTTCAGGGGACTGATGACCATAGATGTTAAGTCCCATAGTGCTCAGAGCCAATATTAATTTCAAGATGCTAAAGATGAAAGTACAATACGATAATACAACATCTACTTGTCATTTATACTACATGTAATATGAGCACTCAGATGTTGCACATTAGCAGCCAGTGATGATAATAATGTCCGTATTAATGACCGCATGACCTTCATGACAGAATTCATAGTCCTCAGAACAACAGATGCTAAAAGTGACCTTCCAGTACATCCAGACATTGTGCAATCCACTGGATCATACAGCTCTGGATCCTTTGCAGCAAAGCTGTGTCCACAGTAACGAGAGCAGCATGAACATGCACCACCAATTCTTCCACATTCATCGGTGGAGTAGAGTATACATGCTCCCTCAGATGTCCCAACAGGAAGAAATCCAGGGGATTTAGGTCAGATGAATGCGGTGGCGATGCAACTGGACCTCCACGTTCGAGCCATTTACCTGGAAATTTTCTGTCCAAATACGGTCGTACATTAATTCCAGAGTGTGGCGGTGCACCATCATGTTGGAACCATATGCTCTGCTGAACGTGTTGTTGAACATCTTCCAACACATCAGGTGGAAAGTTTGAGAGGATTGCATGATACCTTCGTGGAGTCAACTGGTCAGGCAACATGTAGGGGCTCAAACACCTGTCACCCGATATTCCGGCCCAGATGTTGATACCAAAGCAAACTTGATATCCACATCGCAGGTGACATGCGGGTTAACCTCACACCATTGGTGGGCATTGAAGACACCCTCAGGAGTGAATGCTGCTTCATCTGACCACATTACAGTGTTTACGAAGTCATCATTGGCTTTCTGTTGTTTTTGGAACCATTCACAGAATGCTTCTGCTGATGGCGATCTGCAGGATGCAGGTGTTGCAAGGAAGCATAATGATAGGGGTGCAGCCCATGCTCGTGCAGCACATAAACAACCGTGCATTGTGACACACGCAATTGCCTTGCTATGCTGCATGTACTTTGCTCAGGTTCTTGGTGTATGAGTTCCAGTAACTGGAGCACAGTGAGTCAGTGGAGGACTCCTGTCACACCATGGTGGAAGGAGAGAACCTGATCCTGAAGGTGCAGCTCCAGACAACGAACTACATTTTTATCTGGATGGTGTCGATGAGAATACCTAGCAGCATTTTCACAAGCAGAAACGCCAGCCCGGTTATCAGATGCACCAAGGACCAGAAGCATATCCACATATTCATTGTTTGTGTATGCCATACATCTGCCACACTGTCTTAGAGGTTTACAATGCGAAAGCTCTATACGTGTATGCATGTACATTGGAGTCTGTCATGGGCGCATTACTCCACTTGCAACTAGTCCCTGTCTGGTGAACAGCGCATACAGTCCTGCACACTGTTCCACCTAATGCGCATTGTTTGCTTTCAAATTACCCTATGTCCCTAACGGTAATAAATGTGATGTTTCCACAGTCCCATTGGTAGAATAATAATAATAATAATAATGCATTGAGGTACATACTAAACAGCATGCGGTTACCAAACTCAATGTTGAAAGGCATAATTAGTGGGACCATGGTGATAACACATACAAATAGTAACTGTGTTAGGATATTATTTGCAAACCACATTGCTAGTCCTACTGGCAATGTAAGGCCCTAACGAAATTTAATGGACCTGAATGAGGCAAGAATAATAGTTGGTACTAATCTATGGGACCATTGGAAGAGGGTACAAAGAAAATGGGTCTTACAGGTAGTATATGAAGTGGTGCGAATAAATTCATGGCCACAATGTGGAAAGGGCTTCTTTCAAAGCTGACCAAACTTCCATATTTACGATTGTAGTATGTAAGTGCAAATGTTTTCTAGAGGACCCGCTGCAATTGCTGTTGGTGATTAAGATGCCAGATACCGTACCACCTGGATTAAATTTACCAAATAAAATACATATGCCTCAACCCAGGATTGAACCATCGACCTCCTGCACGCTAAACCAAAACTCTATCCACTGCACCAGCTGACAGAGGTAGTTACCATACATGTGGTTACAGTGTTGCCAGATTGCCACTCTTTAACGTCCTTTTTCTTCGGTATGTACCTGCCAGACGAAATTTTGTGATAGACATTTTTTTTTATCACTGGCATGTGAGGAGTCGCTCTGCAAAGCCCAAGTGTGCGAATTTCACTTCACCCTGTATAAAACAGAAAAATGAACTCAAAGACAATGAGACAATGTTATAAACAAGGAAAAGAAAGTAAAGGCAGATTAGGATGAGATTGGGGGATGCAATATTGCAAGAATAATTTGACAAAGCATTGTTTGATCAAAATCTAAAATAACTTCCCTCAAATTTATTGTTATCCTTGGGAGGACATACCATGAAAAAACTGTTGCATGTGATATGCGAGTATATGAAACAAGTGAAGAAACCTCAGATTTGGAAGAATATAACAATTCCTGTTCAAAAGTTGGTAAATTCTCACAGGTGTGAATATTACCGAACCATCAGTGTAATAAGTCATGGTTGAAAAATACTGACTTGAATTATTTGCAGAAGAATCGGAAAACTGAGGAGAGAGACTGACCTCAGGGGAGTTCAGATTGAGCTCTGGGGAAATGTGGGAGCACGCAAGGCAATACTGACCCAAAGACTTCTCTTAGAAGATATGTTAAAGAAGGCAAGTCTAGATTTGTAAATTTGGAGAAAGTTTTTGTCAATGGTGTCTGGAATATTCTCTTTCAAATTCTGAAGATAACAGGGATAAAATACACGAAATGAAGGGTTATCTACAACTTGTACAGAAACCAAATGATCAAAGGATATGAAAAGGAAGTGGTACTGAGAAGGAAGTGAGACAGGTTGTAGTATATCCCCAGTGTTATTCAGTCTGTGCATTGAACAAGCCATTAACGAAACCAAGGAGAAATTTGGAAAGGGAATTAATGTTCAGTGAGAAGAAATAAAAACATTGAGGTTTGCTAATGATATTGTAATTGTAATTGTGATGCTGAGGGAATTGGATTAGGAAAGGAGACACTTAAAGTAGTAAAGGAGTTTTGCTATTTGGGGAGCAAAATAACTGATGATAGTCGAAGTAGAGAAGATATAAAATGTAGACTGGCAATTTGGAGCATTTGTAGACTTCGAGAAAGCTTTTGACAATGTTGACTGGAATACTCTCTTCCAAATTCTAAAGGTGGCAGGGGTAAAATACAGGGAGCGAAAGGCTATTTACAATTTATACGGAAACCAGATGGCAGTTATAAGAGTTGAGGGGCATGAAAGGGAACCAGCGGTTGGGAAGGGAGTGAGACAGGGTTGTAACCTCTCCCCAATGTTATTCAATCTGTATATTGAGCAAGCAGTAAAGGAAACAAAAGAAAAATTAGGAGTAGGTATTAAAATCCACGGAGAAGAAATAAAAACTTTGAGGTTCGCCGATGACATTGTAATTCTGTCAGAAACAGCAAAGGACTTGGAAGAGTAGTTGAATGGAATGAACAGTGTCTTGAAAGGAGGATATAAGATGAACATCAACAAAAGCAAAATGAGGATAAAGGAATGTAGTCGAATTAAGTCGGGTGATGCTGAGGGAATTAGATTAGGAAATGAGACACTTAAAGTAGTAAAGGTGTTTTGCTATTTGGGGAGCAAAATAACTGATGATAGTCGAAGTAGAGAAGATATAAAATATAGACTGGCAATGGCAAGGAAAGTGTTTCTGAAGAAGAGAAATTTGTTAACATCAAGTACAGATTTAAGTGTCAGGAAGTCGTTTCTGAAAGTATTTGTATGGAGTGTAGCCATGTATGGAAGTGAAACTTGGACGATAAATAGTTTGGACAGGAAGAGAATAGAAGCTTTCGAAATGTGGTGCTACAGAAGAATGCTGAAGATTAGATGGGTAGATCACATAACTAATGAGGAGGTATTGAATAGAATTGGGGAAAAGAGGAGTTTGTGGCACAACTTGACGAGAAGAAGGGACCGGTTGGTAGGACATGTTCTGAGGCATCAAGGGGTCACAAATGTAGCATTGGAGGGGAGTGTGGAGGGTAAAGATCATAGAGGGGGACCAAGAGATGAATACATTAAGCAGATTCAGAAGGATGTAGGTTGCAGTAGGTACTGGGAGATGGAGAAACTTGCACAGGATAGGATAGCATGGAGAGCTGCATCAAACCAGTCTCAGGACTGAAGACCACAACAACAACAACAACAACATTGTAATTCTGTCAGAGATGGTACAGGACTTTGAAGATCAGTTGAAAAGAATGGATAGTAGAGTTTTTCATAGTTGACTGTCTACAGCTGTTAGATAATTTGAAAAAAGCAGATTTGTGCTACCAGCTGGACTATTATATATTTATTTTCTACCAGTTTTGTTTAGTCACTGTTTTTCTCCTGTGGGGGTGACTAATAATTGAAACTGGTAAAATAAACATACAATTGTACAGCTGATGGCAAAAATATGATTGCTTTTTTTCAAAGAATGGATAGTGTCTTCAAAAGAGGATGTAAGTTAAATATCAAGTAAAGTAAATCAGTGGTAATGGAGTTTTGTCAGATTAAATCAGGCAATGCTGATGGGATTAGATTAGGGACGAGACACAAAAATAGATGAGTTTTGCTATTTGGGCAGCAAAATAATTGAGACTGGTTGAAGTAGAGAGCATATAAAACGAAGACTCGCAATAGCAAGAAAAATATTTCTGGAAAAGTGAACCTTGGTTATACTGACTATAAATATAAATGTCTTTTCTGAAAGTATATGTCTATAATGTAGCCTTGCACAGAAGTGAAATGTGTATCATAAAAAAACTTGGACAAGAAAAGACTAGATTTTGAAATGCAGTGCTACAGAAGAGCTCTGAAGATGAGATGGGTAGATCAGATAACTAATGAAAAAGTATGAAGTGAAGTGAGGAAAAAATCATTTTAAACTTAATATTTTCTGTATTTGGAGACACGTAAAAGTTTTATACTGTTAACCAGTATAGGTCACCATTTTTCATTATCAGGAGAATTGAAGCAACATCAGAATGATCACCAAGTAACACTTTATCAGACTGGATAATGTAAACTTTTATGTGATTGCATCAAAGAAATTATAAAATGTAAAATTTAAAAAAAAAAAAAAAAAAAAAAAAAAAAAAAAAAAAAAAAAAAAAAAACACTCTCTCCCAACAAAATGGTGTTTTTTCCCAATAAAAGAAATGTATTGCATAACTTAAATAAAAGAAAGTTTATATTGAAGGAAAATCTTGTAGAGGATGAATGCTAAAGTGGAGAGTTGTGTCAAATTTTTCTTCAAACTGAAAATTGCAACAGCAGTAACATGGATTGGTAAATTGGGAAAAAAGTGTATGTTGTTATTTAGTTTATGAGACAAATGGAGAATATGTTCTTTCAGACCAAAAACTTGTCCTAGAGGTATTAATGAAATGATGTCAGATGCTGTCTCTTGATCTGATAACAACATACTTAAAATAAATGATGTGTTATTTACAGTCAGAATGTCGCCACATTTTTGCTGAGAAAAGTCTATTGTATTTGTAATTATTAATGCTCATACAAATGACATTTTGAATTGAGACAAACTTCAGACATTTGGAATTTCATAAAGATAGAAGATTGAACTGTGACTTCAGTTCTGCTGGTATGTGATATCTGGTGACTTTCTTGTTCATGGGAAAAGGTTAAAAGTATGTCTGAATAACAGAGTGAAATGCAGTTAAGAGGAACCAAGTTAAGAATCGTACTGCCTTTCTTGAAGTGTGTGTTCTTAAATTTCTATGTTCAAGTTAATGCCTTCAAATAAAGTAAAGACATTTCCTTCCCATGATGCTAAGTAAAGAAAGTAAGCTTTCCATATGCAATGACATTGGGTTGAGAAATGATCAGTGCTACTTTTTTACTTCTTTGATGTAGTGTATCTTGGGATTCACTATAAACTGAAGAGTTGCATTTTTGATTCCAACAGAATTGTATGATCTGTGAAACATTTTATGATTATCTAGTGTTAGTGTGTATGTACTGGTTGAGAATTCAAGATTAATAATTGTGCTCTTGAATATTTAATACACTTCATGATGATTTTGCTCATTTTATTAGGAGTCACTAAATGATGAGTCACTTGTTAGAAAAGCGTTTATACTGTATTTTTTTCTGCAGTACTTATTAAAATGCACAGTGTATTGAAAAATAAACACAGCTTTTTGTACAAAATCATATATAAGTATAAACATCTGTTTTCAGGTTTGGAGTTTCACAGCGTCCCCTATATATTAATCTGATCCGGAAGCCACTGGATAGGCTAGTTTCATATTATTACTTCCTTCGCTATGGAGATGATTTTCGACCACACCTAGTGCGCAGAAAACATGGTGACAAAAAGGTACAAGTAGTGATCTATTTGAAAAAGGATAAATATGAGTTATTATGTTTTTACTTGGTGTTCTATGATGAAGGTCTTCCTCTTCAGGAAATTATAGCAAATATTAGTAATATGCAATTTTTGCTTATATTGTAATGTAATGGATAAAGGTCCCCAGGTACAAGTGATTGATTGCAGTGGTCCATCACATTGGCGTGCAGTCACCTAACAGATCATATGTGTTGGCCAAATTGCAGTGATCTGACACTGATCATAGACTGCAGGGAAATACCGGTTAGTCTGATGGCCTGCACATGATTCGTGCATATACTGGGTGATCAAAAAGTCAGTATAAATTTGGGAACTGAATAAATCAAGGAATAATGTAGATAGAGAGGTACAAATTGATACACATGCTGGGAATGACATGGCGTTTTATTAGAACAAAAAAATATACAGAAGTTCAAAAAATATCCGACAGATGGCTCTTCATCTGATCAGAATAGCAATAATTAGCATAACAAAGTAAGACAAAGCAAAGATGATGTTCTGTACAAGAAATGCTCAATATGTCCACCATCATTCCTCAACAATAGCTGTAGTTGAGGAATAATGTTGTGAACAGCACTGTAAAGCATGTCCGGAGTTGTGGTGAGGCATTGGCGTCGGATGTTGTCTTTCAGCACCCCTCGAGATGTCAGTCGATCACGATACACTTGCAACTTCAGGTAACCCCAAAGCCAATAATCGCACAGACTGAGGTCTGGGGACCTGGGAAGCCAAGCATGATGAAAGTGGCGACTGTGCACACAATCATCACCAAACGACACGCGCAAGAGATCTTTCACGCGCGAACTTTCAGACATTTTGTGAACTTTATTTTTTTTTTCTGTTCTAATAAAACCCCATGACATTCCAAGCATGTGTGTCAATTTTTACCTCTCTATCTACATTATTCCGTGGTTTATTAAGTTTTCAAATTTATACTGACTTTTCGATCACCCTCTACTACAGCTGCCTGGCTGGTTAGCAGCAATGTGTGGCTATATAACTGTTTGCCTGCAACTGCTTTGTCTAGTTATTGAGCATATTTGTGTAGTTTTTTTTTCATTTTGCTTTGCTCACATTGAGTAGGAACTTTGTCAGAATTTGCAGTTAGGAAGTGATGTTGAGGCCGGAGTTCCCATTTGCATTAAAGAGGTGATACAAAATAGTCGCCTTTTTTGCAGTGATTGGTCTTTTGAAGTTTACTATGTAGAAGAAAAATTGATGGGTAGTTCATTGTAATTTATGAACAATTGTACACATTAATTAAAGTCTTGATTTCTAAACAGAGTGATGTACCATAATATTAAGTGGATATTTTAATTTAAATGCTCAGGGTAAATCTATTATACAACTATACTAAAGTCCCTTGTCATTTTATATATTGTGACTCTCCCTCATACAAGTTAGAATAAGGGTTGTGGCAATCATCAGTGTTGCTGTTGACAACATTCCTATGCATATATTGAGATTACAAAACAAATTGTGTATACTTGCAGTCAACTTATAAAACTAATGAGTGAAAAAGGAATTGAGGACTAATATAAAAAAAGTAATTGTATTGTGTAATAAAATGGAACACATACAGCCGTACTTAGTGTTATTTATTATGAGGCTACTAGTTTTGGTGCTTCAGTACACAATCATCAGTCCTTAAGTGACTGAATTGTATTAGCACACTGACAAGATGTACACAACCCACTTAGTGTCAGTTAAAAATTTAATATATTCTGCAAAATTATCTGCAGTTCCCAAGAAAAGAGTTTGAAAACAAGTTTAATAAATTATGATTTCCAGTTTTTAATTTATTTTTTGCAAGTGTTCATGGGGATATGAAGATCAACTGCAAGTGGTTCTAAACACTGTTCATTTTCAACAGCAGAGCTTCTTGGCATAGTGGTGCTCATAATACTGGTTTAAATTGCTTGGTAGATCATTTGTGTGCAGTGGTTCATGTCAAGCGATTGATTGCAGCGATGTTGCATTTGATGGATCACTTTGATCTGCCACTTGTGTATGAGCCCCGTAACGGAGAAAAGAAAACATGACATAAAATGGGAGCAGAAAGTTTTAAGTAAATAAATTAGTAAAAAATCTAAAATTAAGACAAAGAAGAGAAGACAGTCAGACAGATAGAAATCGCATGATAGAAAGGAAGGGATGCAAATACACTATGATCAAAAAATTAAACCAAGCAATGTGGCACAGTACGTTTGGGAGGAGGGTGGTTCAAAACCCTGTCTGGTCACACTGATTTATGTTTTCCATGGTTTCTCTGAATTGCTTAAGGCAAATCCTGGGGTGGTTCTTTTGAAAATGACACAACCAATTTACTTCCCAGTCTGAACTCGTGCTCCACTCATAATGACCTCACTATTGACCCCCTGATCCTGATCTTCCTTTCTTCCAAAAATTAATTATTATCAAGAAATAATAGCATATTTTCTGAAAAGGGGATTGAAAACATTGCAGGATAAAATAAAGCTTAGGAGCAAGACATTTGGCCTGGAACAGCTTTTAAAATATGTAATTAGAATGTGTCTGAAGCTAAAGGTGAACATTTAAAAACAGAATAAAAAAGCCAGAAAAATCTTCTACAGCAGCAAAGCAGTTGATGGAGTATGTGGTTATCTCTAGCTGCTTGGCAGTGCTACAACATGTTCAGTTTCAGAGTTCTGTTGGAACTTAGCACCATTTCTGAGAAAGATTTGTGAAGTGCCCCGTAGGTGAGTACCTGGAGTGACAGACCAGTGGGGCCCAGTGACATACAGGACGTCAGGAGAGGTATTTTATTAGACTTCAGACACACATCATGTCATTAGCAATGAGAGGCAGACACACTCCTCTCTGGTGACTCAGGCTGGCCACAGCTAGCAGGTGGCTAGCTTCCAACCATGGGAAAGGGGTGCATGCACAGTCATGTTGCAGACATCAGGTTGAGCAACAACCAGTGGTCTGACTGTGGATTGGGGCTCTGACGTCAGTGGTGCTCTTATTCTTCTACCGCTACTCCATTCCACTGCGGAACAGCCACACCCAGTGACTTGGGTTCATTTGTGTTCACTGCAGAGGCGAGTGAAGACCTCCACATGTGGGGGACAATCCGCTACCCCCTGGCAGGAGTCTAGCTACAGCAGGCATGGAAGACAGTTCAGCAGCACTGTGGCACCAAGTCCCTCAAGGAGATGCAGTGCAGGGGGCAGCTGGCCCAACCAGACTTCGAACCCATGCACCTGGTGGTGACAAGTCATTCTGTTGTCTAGTAAGGCCATGACATTGTGGTCATGCGCCTGGTCTCTTAAAGGATCTGCCTCAAAATTTGCAGCTGTATACATGGTTCTGATATGCATTTAGCACTGTTACCCAGCCCCCAGTCACATAGCTCACAACATGGGTTGCTGCACTGGGTGGTGACATCTTCCTATATGTTCCGGCTGTTACTGCTGTGTGGTGCAGACTTCATCAAGCACAGCTAGCCTGTCTAACAATCCTTTTGTGCATGTGTTATGACCCATATGTCACCACAAGGGCCTTAGCAACTGGCATTATGTAATTTGACACTTTACAGCCACATTATTACAGATCCCTACAAGTTTCACTTAAAACTGGATGTCAACAGTACATTTGTTTGAAGAATTTCTCAGAGTCCCCGACATCAGTTGTTGGCTTCAATTTTTTTCTCCTATTGCATAACAGATATGCTGTATAGGATTCAACTCCAGATATCTACTAGTCAGTTCATGTGATGAACACCTTTAAAAAAAACATTGTCTGATGCGATAACTCAACGTGGAAGCTTGTTACTGTCTATGAAGAAGAAACCTGGACCAACTGTTTTTCTTAGTGACATTATGAATTTGCTCAAACTCCAGTGGCAGGTGCTATAAGAGGGATGTTTTGCATCACATGGAGATTTATTGTTAAAATGTTTTGTGCATCTTACAAAATGACAGTGATGGTAAAATGAGATAAATGAATTGGGGCTCATATGTGGCTTATTGGCAGTCATTCTTTCCACGTAGCATTTTTGAACAAAATGGGGATGAGTACCAGAAATAGCTTCCTATACTCACCATAAGGTGGCTTGTGGAGCCTAGATACAGTAGTAGTCTACTGGGTGTCCTTGACCTATCATACCAGCCCTTTTTCTCAAAAAAATGCATCCAAAAGTTTTATCAGGTAGAAACCCATTTGAGGAATCTCTGATAGGGGTGTCAGATTGCCCATACTTCATAGCTATACTGCATTGAACCACAACTTAACATTACCTCAGACAATAACTGAATACTTTTTGTATGTTACTGCAGCAGTGAACCATGGTCCAACATCCTTTCACCATCAGATTCATGTGGAAAGGGACAGTTATAATGTCAGCACCACCAATACGAGTTGCATAGCTGCTCCTCTGATGTGCTAAAATAGGAACCTGCACTTACAGATGTGTGAGACTGGCATCCTGGGGTGACAGAATACACTGTAGTATGTTGTGTTATTTACATTTGCCTGACAGGGAAGTTCACTGAATTTTAAAACCTGTAAAACAATGGATGTGCCACAAAAGTCCCCATGGTGCTCCATTAATAAGATATTCAGGAAGAGTTCTCACACCTACAGTCAACCAACATGCTTGGTCCATTCACATTAATGGGACCATCGCCTGTGTTCGATGCCAATGTGCAATAATCACTCACGAGTAGCAGGTAGCAACACTATCAGGGAGGGTATATAAAGCATGCCAGGGGACACGAAAAATAGTGCAGTTGTTGTTGTAATGCAGAAACAGAATAAGTTATCTGACATCCAAAAGGACATGACCGTTGGCCTTCAAGCCAAGGGTGGAAGCTTTTCCAAAATGGCTAAGTTTCTAAAGTGTTTAAATGCCACTGTGGTTAAAATATACCATGCATGACAAAATGGAACTATCCAAAAATGGCACCAAGGCAGCTGTGGTGCACCAGACCATAGATTACAAGGGTAAACAACAGCTGTGGAGATGTGTATGGGCAAATAGATGTGTAACTGTTGAGCAGTTGACTGCCCAGATGAATCAAGGAGCTACCAACAGTGTCTCCTCAGTGACCATTCAGGAGAAGTTGCTGAATGTGTGCCTCGGTAGCAGGTGCCTGCTTCAAGCACCTGTGCTGACTGCTGGTCACTGGTGACAATGGCTAGAATTGAGTCACAAGAAGTGGCCTCTTTAGATGAATCATGTTTTATGCTCTTATCGTACAGATGGCCGTTGGCTTGTACAGTGTGAAACATCTGAAAGCAAACATCCTGCAGCAATTGTCGGAAGGGCCCAGGCTGAAGGAGGGAGCATTATGGTCTGAGGAATGCTTTTGTGGCATTCACTGGGTGACCTCATTATTCTAGAAGGCAGATTGGGTAACACAAGTATGTGTCTATCCTTGGAAACCATGCCCATCACTGCATCGAGCTTGTTTTTCCCTGGCATGACGGCATCTAGCAGCACACACAAGTATGTATCTATCCTTGGAAACAGTGCCTACCACTACATACAATTTGTTTTTCCTTGACACGATGCCTCTACCAACAGGACAATGCAATGTATCTCATAGTTCACAGTGTACGTGCATGGTTCAAAGAGCACCGTGATGAATTTATTGCATGCCCCTGGCTACCAGACCTCCTGGATATAAACCCAGTCAAGAATCCAACTCGATTGGGCTGCTTGCACCATGGATATTCAGCTGATAAACCTAGCGCAGCTGGCCGCAGAACCAGAGTTAGCGTGGTTCCACTCCCTGTTGATACCTTCTGGGATCTCATTGACACTCTTCCTGCATGTCTGGGAGCCGACCGTACTGCAAAAGGTGGTTATTCAGGCTTTTGGAAGGGTGATTGCATTAATGTCACTGGATAGTGTATTTTCTAGGTTTAGAAATCCAGACAAATTGTTACTTCCCTTCAGTGTGGGTTATGAACATAACATTCTGTCTTCACTAACCTAAATTTGCTGGAAGTAGTCTAATGTTTTAGATGACAAGAAGCAATGTGGAGCTAGTTTGCAAACTTCCCACCTCTCTGCCATAGATTGACTTACTTGGTATGCACAGCCAATCTTCTTCTCTGGATAGCCGGCCATGTCGATCTCCAAAAACTTCTTCTTCAAAGAATAGTGCTGGTTAAGGGAATTTATCAGACTCTCTCTCTCTATTCTTGAAATAATTTTGTACTCGAAGAATACTTTTAGTTCAGTCATGGTATATTTCAACTTCCACAAAAAACAAATTCACCACTTCTTATATAAATATTCAAACTTGTGCGAGCCAAACAAGTCATCAAAAATTAGACTCTATTAGGATACATTTACAACAGGGTTGGTTTAGTAACTACCAGAAAATATGAACATGTCTTGCTTTTAGCAAGTCAACACCAGCAAAGAATAGCACAGGCTCTTCTCTACACATACACTGAAACTCTATGGATCGTACAGCAGGTATTTGTCAGCCACCGTTCGGCCACCGCGTCCACATTTTGCTCATGACTGTTTTTAGACCTGCAAACACAAACATGCAATGTGCAGTAGGTTGAATTTGTCTTTCTCACACTTCTATTTAAAATATTGTGGGTTCAAGACGGAGGAAGGCCAAGTGGTTCTAGAATTTACACAGAAATTCTCAAAGCACTACATATTCCCCCCCCCCCCCCTCTCCCCCCCCCCCCCCCCCCCCCCTCAGATCGAACATGCAATATTTTCTATACCATCATTATCTACATTTATATCACACAGAATAACAATTCATCTTTCAACAGTATACCATGTTCTTTTAATAACCGTGAATACCCTTTTTCTTATTATTTAGCTATTCTTTTTTTTTTTTTTTTAATTTTTCATTTTACGTTAATTATAAAATGTGAATATTTCAATCAATGTTGTAGTTAGTTCTTTCAATATCTAAAAAATCATTAAGACCAATTTTTTTTTCTTTTTTCTGCTCTTTATCCAGTTGTAAATTCCAGGTGTTTATGACACTTGAGTACTTTATTCTTTATTCTAATTTCTTGTACTATTTTTTCCTTAGTACATACTAGTATCATTATTTGTAGTAGTTTGTAGTCTGGAGGAACTCTGGGCAAATGAAAGTGTTCTTTTCGACCCTTGTAAACTCACATGTAACATAATAAAGCTAGTGGTATATAGAACTCAAACTTACCAGAATAATTCTATTAAATGTGTGACTTCTGTCATGATACTGTCCTTTTCCCCTAGGATCAGTACCTATACCTTACATGTGGGTTGACCCTATGAGTGCACTTCCTCCTACCATTCTGGTAGGTATACCCCTTTATAAAACAGCCCTATTCATCAAGCCACAGGTCGTCCTATATCTTTGTAGGTACGCCTGCCTTGTATCCTTATCAAATGCCAGGTACGTCCCCCTTATCCTTTATGAGTAGGCCTCATGGTTCATTGCCCTATTATACATCTTTCTGAACACTATAATTAAATATTTCCTAGTAAAATTAAACTCTATTTTACACTTCACTCTCACTTCTTAGTACCTCCTCTAATACCAAGAGTCCTCTTCCACTTCTCAATTTCTATAATCTTAGTAAATACTATGTCTATTAATATTATTCAACTCATGCTGGTTACTATGTCTACACATAATGATCAAGTCCCACTAGTCTATGACTCATCTCTTCATAAGAGTGTTTGCTACCCTGACTTTTCTTAAATGATTAACGCGATTGTTACAACCTTGCTTATCACTGTTTTATAATTATTCCACAAGCTCTCCTGCTCCTGTGTCTCTTAGCACGAGTTGATTGCTACCATTCTTTCTTTATACATATACACCTATACATTCATGTATGTATATACAAGATAAGACAAAAAAGGAACAATGTATAACCGTCACTTAAAAAACAATGTGTGTATCTCTGCCAGATGTACACATATCTTTATCCCCTACAACCCTTGGCAGTTCTTACATCCTTTTAATCTGTAACTTCATTGTTTGTGTATTCGTATTTCTTTGTGTGTATGCGAAAGTGTTTTTGTGAAGTCGGATTCTTCGGCCTTCTTATCTGAAGACAAGTTGTAGGTTATTGGAAACCATGGAAACTAGGAAGGACTTCTGCAATAGAAGTAGATGAATATGGAAAGAGGGAAAAATAGATAGGTCCTCAAACGAGAAGTAAGAAAGGAAAAAAAGGTAGATGTGGTTGCTAAGATCGAAGAAGAGAAAGAAGACAGCCCCAAAGACAGGAAACCCTTCCCACCCCCCATCCTCAGGATCCCTACCTTGTCGGTACTTGAGTGAGAAGCCGGAGGAGGCATGGTGTTAAATTGTCTCCTACAGAATGGACATTCCTACCTTCACCCTTGAGGTCGGCGAAGAAAATCTTAGCTACCCTATGAAAACAGCAAATGGTGAAGAATCAGGCACACTTGTTTGCGAGGGTCGTTTGTGATGTGTTGGTAAATGTGCCAACACCTTGTAGATAGAGGAGGCCTAAATGCACGCTATCTAACGCAGACGGGCGTGAATTCTGGAACAGGATAAGTAGTGAAAGCTAATAAGAAAAGTACGCAGCTCCTCGAATACTTAACTTTTATTCCTGGTGTGAATACAGCATTCTTGATGAGACATTTCATACGATAACTATCAAACTATGTAAGGCTAAGGGCGCCTTGCTAGGTCGTAGCCATGGACTTAGCTGAAGGCTATTCTAACTGTCTCTCGGCAAATGAGAGATGCTTCGTCCGTGTAGTCGCTAGCAATGTCGTCCATACAACTGGGGCGAGTGCTAGTCCGTATCTTGAGACCTGCCTTGTGGTGGCGCTCGGTCTGCGATCACACAGTGGCGACCCGCGGGTCCGACATGTACTAAATGGACCGCGGCCGATTTAAGCTACCACCTAGCAAGTGTGGTGTCTGGCGGTGACACCACAGTTTGAAAGGTGTGATGTATGTTTTTTGTTAGTCATGATTTATCTGTTAGTGTAAATCATGCTTTTACCTTCACTACCCACCCCCTTTCGACATCGATACAAACCCTCCCGTCTATGTCACATCTCGTAAAAGGTATAAAATATTCTGTACCAAGTATAAAATTATATATTCCATTATCACAGTCATTTAATTAGTCACTCAATATTATGTTTTCCACAAATATAATATTCCATTCAGTTTACTAAGAAAAATACGCTCAATGACTTTAACTCGATTATCTTACATTCAGTGTGAGAATGGTATTTTCATGAATTCAGAAAGTATTTTGAAACTTATGTGCCAGGTATGGTTTTCTCTACTTACTTAGAACTATGTGAAAAAAAGGATTACCAGGCAGCTTTCAAGAAAACCATTTTTGGAATCATTGTAGTTATGATTCCTATTAATAGAATATACAAATATAATGACATTGATTTCACTGACTTCTGCCCACAGATTTGCACAGAAAACTGGTGAAGAAATTACTTACAGGGAGTAATACAGGCAAAAACAGAACCTAACTGTACGTGGAGACTGCGACATTACAATCGAAACCGTGGGAGAGAATGGCTGGCTAGGCAGATTTAATCTATCTTATTTCAGGGATAATATGCGTACCAATTCCCACCTCATGTCACCGCCTAGTAAAGTCAGGGTAAGTTGGGGCTAGCCAGGACAAGTCATGAAGACAGGTAGGGGCACCCCTGGAATAACCGAGGAAGATGCAATCAAAATTGCTAGTGGGCACAACCCTCTATCAACCAAGGATGACGCAGTCACATACCAGGAGCAATTTTGGGTGATGTAATAACAAATTCTTGCTGGTATGGTTTTTCTAATAACCTCTAAGTGGGGGATAATAGGACAGTGTAAGAAGTTGGGGGGAATTCAGTGCAGGAAAATTTTATTACAGAAGAAACACCAAAAACAACTCGGGATTCGACGGTCGTCACTCCGTCCATTAACACAGAACGTTAACATCCCTGGGAGAATAAACAATATGTCCTTTACATTGTACTTTACTTTTTCGGATGCAGTTGTAGGATCCACTAAAAATAATGTTTTGGGATGTATTACCATTTGAATATCTTCCCAAGCTAGAAATTCTTTAAATTCGTTACCAACAAGTCGTGGTCCATTATCTGTGAGAAATCATTTTGGTTTTCCCACCCCCAGAAAGTACTGTTGCAAACAGCATATAACCATCTGTGTATTTGCTCTTTTGATAGGATATAACTTAACATATTTTGACCAGCACTCTATGATGACCAAAATGTGTGACACTCCTCCCTTTCCTTTAGGAACCGGCCCTAAAAAATCTGCCTCTGTAAGATCGTGTAATGATTCAGGAATAATTGGATACATTTTGTATTTAACTTGAGTGTTACTCTCTTTCACCTTCTGACAGATTTCACAGGTCCTATTAAGGATGCTACTTTATCCCCCAGCTTCTTAAAATAATAGAACTTACTCATATGAGCTATACACTTTTTTATTCCAAAGTGTCCATACCCTGTATGAATATACCACACAGTTTTGTCATCCATTAACTTCGGAATGCAAATGTGCCAACATTGTGATGTTATACTGTCTCTCCAAAACAAATTATGCCCTATAATTTTCCTCTTCCCTGCTTGATTAGGAGCTATGGAATTCCTTATACACATAGCAAACATTTCCGTAAAATAGCGATCATGATGGATGTTTTTTGTTATTCTTTAGCCCACCTCTTGTACCCTGGTGTACGGATATTCTATTGTCATAAAATTAATTGCAAAAATTACGCTGGGTCCCTACGTACATTTTAACTCTCCCGTTCCTACTGGTAACCTAGACAAAGCGTCCAGTACAATATTCTCAGAACCTTTTACATACTGTATCCTAATGTCATATTCCTGTAGGAACAACATCCATCACAATAATCTACTATGTAACAACCGACTACTCATTAAAAGAGATAGATCTTGATGATCTGTATTGACATGGATTTCTGACCCCATACTAGTGTTTGGAATTTTTGGATACTCCATACTATTGCCAATAGTTCTTTTTCAGTAGCTGTGTAGTTTAATTCATGTTTGTGAATATAGTAGAGGGAAACATTCCACGTGGGAAAAAATATATAAAAAAACAAAGATGCTGTAACTTACCAATCGAGAAAGTGCTGGTTTATAGACACAATAAAAAACACACAAACACACACACAAATTTCAAGCTTTCGCAACCCAAGGCTGCTTCTTCAGGAAAGAGGGAAAGACAAAAAGATGTGGGTTTTAAGGGAGAGGGTAAGGAGTCATCTCCTTACCCTCCCCCTTAAAACCCACATCCTTTCATCTTTCCCTCTCCTTCCCTCTTTCCTGAGGAAGCAACATTGGGTTGTGAAAGCTTGAAATTTGTGTGTGTGTTTGTGTGTTTTTTATTGTGTCTATCAACGAGCGCTTTCTCGTTTGGTAAGTTACAGCATCTTTGTTTTTTATATATATTAATTCATGTTTATTAAGACTACGGCTAGCAAAAGCTATGGAGCTGTGATTTACATTATCTAGACCCAACTCTCCGTGAAAAAGTTCTGCTGCAGTACCCTAATCAGATGCATCGGTTGAAATTATAAATGGCTCACCCGTACTTGGATGATGTAATATGGGTGATTCTACCAGTGCTCTTTTTACATTTTCAAATGCATCATTTGCCTCCTGATCCCAAACCCACAGTATTCCCTTTCCTAATGAACATAAAATTCTTGGATCATTCAGTTCTTGATCCCGTATATACTGTCTATAGTATCTGGTCATTCCTATAGATCCCTTCAACTGTCTTACGTTTCTACCGGGTGGACAATCTTTAATAGCTTTTATGCGCTCAGGTTTGGGTCTAATCCCCTGCACCCCTACCGTATGCCCTAGAAACTTAAGCTCTTGTCACGCAAAGTGTGATTTAGACAATTCCACTGTAATACCTTTTTCTTTAAATTTTTTGAGGGTCTTACTCAAGGTTAGACAATGTTCTTCCCAGGTAGCAGAGATTATGAGGATATCATCTACATATATTATTAACTCCTTCAATAAATCTCTTCCTAATGCCTCATACAGAGCATGTATAAATACAGATACTGAGATATTTAGTCCGAATGGTAACACATTGAAATGAGACGATTTACAATCAAACAGAAACGCTGTATACTTCTTTGACTCAGGTTGTAGCCTAATTTGCCAATATCCCACCATCAGGTCCATTGTGCTACAAAACCTTGCTTTTTCACATTTGAATAACAATTCATCGATGTTAGTTGGTCTGTCTTGTTCTGTCTCTATATGCTTATTCAATATACGCCCATCTAGCACTAATCGCACACCTCCTGTATCCTTTTTTACCACTACTAAAGAGTTATTCATGATGCTAGAACTACATTCTATTATATTGTTGTCAATCATTTTGTCAATTTCCTCCATAACTGCTTCTTTCAAACTTACCGGTATTGGATATGGCTTACAGAAAGATGAAGTGTCATCTTTGATTTTAAACTTACATATGTAATCGCTGATATTACCGGGATGATCATAAAATACTACTTCATATTCCATTAGAATTTTATATAAATCTAGTTTTTGTTCTCTGGTTAATATTAGAGATTCATTTATTTTGCTTTGTATGTCAGCTCGATGTGATAGTGATTTACATTATCGATCTCTGGTGACAATCGTGCTGTGGCAGTTAATCGTAAACATTGACATTCAGTTATTTGCCTTGCAATGTAATTATCGGTTACAAACAGTATCCAACATTTACTGTCATCTTTACCAAAGCAAAGAAGATCTTCCTCAAAATTCAATATGACGTTAAATTCTAATAACCAGTCAAGGCCAAATAAAACATCCCTATTAATATTTTCTACTATTACAAGGGGTTTGACGAAATCTGATATTTCCAATGTGGCAATTCACTTGGGTTTCATGTTTCACAACTTTACTTTTCGTTCTGGTTATACCAACTATGTAAAACTCCAGTTACTGGTAACAGCGGTAAGTAATGTTTTATCTGTAATGTGTTAAAGAATGCACTAGAAATGAGTGACATCTCACTCCCTGAGTCCATAAATATGTTAACTTCAGAAGTCTCCATGGTTCCTGCTACTATTGGTTGTGGATAGCTGGTAGTCAAGCTTGGTTCTTCCAGTAACAACCATTCTTTTGTAGATATTTTGTGCATGAAATTAACATACTTATTATGAACCAGGCCTCCTAGTGTATCTCTACGACCTGGGCCCTGCCCTTGGATCCAGATCGCACTGCATTTTCCTCATTATTAATAATCACTGGTTGGTTACCAAATTGGGTACTACATTACTACTTTGTGCTCTATTATTACTTGGCACAAATTCCTGTGAAGTTACTGGAGCTAAATTCGAAGGTGGATGCTTCTTCTGATAATTATCATTGCCATTATTTCTGTTGCACTGGTGTACTCTAGCTAAGTTGGCCTCACGTATTTTAAAATTATTTCTACTATTCCTTTTGTAATTCTGATTTTCACTGTGGTGTATGCTCTCATTGCTGTCCTTATTTAAGGCATCAAGTGCATCCATAAAGGACAACAATTCTTCTACTGTTTTCCAGCCACTACACAAGATGTCTTTTCTTGCATAGATAGGTAAGCAACTGATTAAAATTCGAACTAACCCCTCTTCTTCCATTGGTGTATCTAAGTACTTCATCCGCCTTAAATGCCGGTTGAAATACTTTCTCATTGTTCCCCACATATTATTGTAATACTTCGGTTCCCACAAATCTGATATGAGGTTTTCCTGCACGCTAGCGGACTGGTATTTTTCCTTAAATTTCTTCTGGGAGTCTCTCCAAGAAGAAAAGTTCTCAATATTTGCTGTACCCCAATCTCCGGCTTCCCCTAAAAGGTACCCAACAGCAAATTCAATCTTTTTTGAATCTTCCCAGTTCTTCGGCAAGGCTTGATTAAATCTTTTCATAAAATGAGTGGGATGTCCATCCCCATCCGGCTTAAACTTAGGGAATTGCCTCGGTAACACTGAATTGGCTCCCCATTGTAAATCCATCATTACCTCACTAGTCAATACCATGTTAGGAGAAGTCATCCTCTTATCTACCTTGTCCTGAATAAGTTTAAATTTTTTCCGTAATTCATCCATACCTTTCTTGGTGTCACTGAGTTCAGAAGATAAGACAGGAGATACGTTCTCCAAGATTACTCTCACGGCAACTTTTCGGTCAATTATTTCCTCTACCTGTTCCTCTGGACTACTTATGTTTATTAAGTCTGAGGTTGCTAGTTTCTAAGAAAGTTTCTTTCCACGTTATCTACTCGGGAGTTAATGCCTGCAATTTGCGATGGACTATTGGTATTAACTTATCCTGCTTTTCAACGCTCTCTCTAAATTGTGCAATCTTTGCTTTACAGCATCAAATGTAACATTACATACATTTTGAAATGATCCTAACTTCTCACTAAGTTCAGATTCTACATCATTACATTTATCTTCAATATCAGATTCTAACTTCTTTGTCAAATCCTGAAATTGGTCATTCTGTCTCTGATTAAAGTCAGTCAACAGTTGATTTACGTGACTACTTAAAGAACTAGTTAGTTCACCTTTCAAATCTATTTTAAAATTTTCTACTGTAGTAGTTAAAGTCAAATTCAGTTTTCAAATTTCCCATGCTTTCACATAAATTGCTGGTTTGCAAACTTCCCACTTCTCTCCCATAGGCTGACTTACTCGGTATGCACAGCTGATCTTCTTCTCCGGATAGCCGGCCACATCGATCTCCAAAAGCTTATTCTCTGAAGAATAATGCTGGTTAAGGGAATTTATCAGACTCACTCTCTATTCTTGAAATAATTTGGTACTCGAAGAACACTTTTAGTTCAGTCATGGTATATTTCAACTTCCACAAAAAACAAATTCACCACTTCTCATACAAATATTCGAACTTGTGTGAGTCAACCAAGTCGTCAAACATTAGACTCTATTAGCATACATTAACAGCAGGGCTGGTTTAATAACCACCAGAAAATATGAACATGTCTTGCTTCTAGCAAGTCCAGCACATGAAGTACTTAAAAGTCTAATCTCATTTCTTCATTTGTTCTTAACAATCATCACAGTCCCTAAACCAGCAAAGAATAGCACAGGCTCTTCTCTACACATACACTGAAACTCTACAGTTCGTACAGCAGGTACTTGTCAGCCGCCGTTCGGCTGCCACATCCATATTTTGCTCGTGTCTGTTTTTGGACCTGCACACACAAACATGCAATGCGCAGTAGGTCAGATTTGTCTCACACTTCCATTTAAAATATCGTTGGTTTGAGATGAAGGACAAGTGGTTCTAGAATTTACGTGGAAATTCTCGAAGCACTGCAGTAGATATACAGCAGACATTACTATGCAGACTGCACGCAGTTCCATTTTTATGTTTTATTTTGAAAAAAAAAAACATTCAACCTGACACCAGCTGATGGTGTGTTAATGTTACATCATGAAACATGTATAGTGTGTGCAATGACGGAGTGAAAAGCAAATGAACAATGTAGTACTAGCCTTAAATAACTGCTGTGTAATACAGTATTGTACTCTGGGATTAATCAAATGAGGTAGCACTGTTTTAAACAGACTGGCCTTTTATTTGGGAGGTTATAGGCTCCAGTCTTCATCCAGCCCCTATGATTTAGGTTTTCCGTTGTTTCTCTGAGGTACTTTGGGCAAATGCCTGTATGGTTCCTTCTATAAGACCACAGCCAACCACCTCTCCTGTTCTTCTCAAACTAGACCTGTAAGTATGTAAATGCCTGTACATATGAATTATGTTGTTCTTGTCATTCTTACATTGTAATGCCAGATATGTCTAAAGTGATCTATGAATGAATCATAAAACAACAGCAACTACCACTACTACAAAAACACTATGTGGAACTATGATGTTATCAATCAGCTTCAAAGTGGAGTTTCACAGACACTTGTTTTTCCTCTTAGAAAACTTTTTGAATAAATTCTATCAAATCATTCTGAACAAGTCACTAACGCCTTCATGACTGTATTTTAAGTATGATTGTTTTTGCAGTTTCACTAGAGTAAAAATCCACAAGAAAGAACTCAGTGTAGAAGTTATTGTTCATGCAAAGCTGAAAAATAGAAGACTAGAGGAGTGGACAGCAAACACTTGTATTTGATTCATTTCAGAGGAGACATGGCATTTTTCTAATCTTTGTTGGAATATACACTGCAATGGACATTTGTGATGAATTAGATCTGGGTGCCACTCTGAGACACAAGCTCAAATTGCTGCCTATTGTGGACAGTGCTCTATAATACTTCCAGAATCAAACATACCACTAGGCTCTGTTCTAAGTCTAGCAGGCCACCTCCACTTGCTCACCAGAAACAAGTCCTCCGGGTGCATATAGCATTTGGTTTCTGTTACAGTCACAAATGTACCACATTGCTACTCACCTGCTGGCATAATGAAATTTTATAAATAATTGCAAGTAATGAACCCATTTTGAATTTGTGTACTGCAGAATCATGGTAACAGTTAATGAAGTGGATCCAGTGAGTCTCCTTGTCCGCTGATGGAGCCGTTTTACACTTAGGATACATTGAAGACCTAGAGTGATTTTGGGCTTACTGTACTGCGAAATGACCATACTACAAGTGTTTCTTAAGGTACATGGTTTCTCCTGATTTATATGAGTAACTATGTCTTCCAACACTTCTGTGCCTATATTGAGAGGCTGCTCTTTTATCATTTTTAAATGTGTCCTCAACATATGCTTTCACCATCTACTTTGTGAAACAATATCAGATCTTGAGGATACTAGGGCAGACAATATATGAATATGTGATGAAGCTCCTTATGTACTCCAGCTCCATTAAACTGTTCCAGCTTCCAAAGTGTTGTTCAGGTTATTTGAGGTTTTTATCCACCATAGAAACGACATCAAATTACACAGGCCATTATTTTCCAGCTACAGAGGCAGCGAAAGGAAGCAACATTCCTCTGAGCATCAATTTACATGGAAAGTCAAGGATGTGACCTAGGAGACAGACAGCTACAGTGGTTTGTGTGCCACTCGGAGACTCAAAGTCATATCCCTGCCTATTGTGGTCAGTGGAATGTTTCTATACATTCAGTTAATTTTAATATACACAAAACAGATGCAAGGCAACAGCACAGCTTTTAATAGTAATGCCATTACAGACTCTATTAAAATGTGATGTCTGTCTGTTTGTTTCTGAAGGAGTTCTTCAAGAATCTCACTCTTATATTGGTAAAGAGCCAATTGTAAAATAATTACAAACAGAAAAGCTAAAGCTGTTATATTCTTTGTACTACACTGAGCAATATTCTCATCAGTGAAAATTGCATTGCGTTACCTTGTGATAAAAAGGTTATGATTGTTTTAATATTCGTTAAATTTCATTTCAGACATTTGATGAATGTGTGCAGTTAAACCAGCCGGATTGTGATCCTGATAATATGTGGCTCCAGATTCCATTCTTCTGTGGGCATGCAGCACCGTGTTGGTCAGTTTTCAACAATCACTAACAGTTCTGTTCTATATTATAGTCAATAACTCCAATTTTTTAATTTTATTTTATTTTTTTGAGATAGGGCACTATTGATGTTCCGACCAATTCCAGTAATCCCTCTTTCTGGATCCCTTTCCAAATTACTTAAGCCTCAACTTATCAAATATTGTATTTTTTGAGGGAAATTGTATTTGTAGGATTCCAGGAAATGAGTGGGCCCTTGAAGAAGCAAAAAGAAATCTTATCAATCACTATTTCTTAGTTGGAGTCACTGAAGAACTGGCAGATTTTGTGAAGATATTGGAGGCGGCACTTCCTAACTTTTTCCGTGGTGCAGCTGCTCATTTTGAAACCAGTAAGCTATTTTTATTTGTGTTTTAAACTTACATTATAGAATTCAACTGTTTTATCTTTCTTGCCTGGTGTAAAATTAATTACAGTTAACTTTATCCAGAATAATTGTAATGGATAAATGTGTGAGGAAATGGTAAAAGATAGTAACTGTAAGCAGATACATATACAGGGTGTAAACAATAATTGTTACAATGTACCACAGTGGTGTTGAGGAATTCAGAATGAACAATTTTATAGAGGAAACTAGTGGGCTATCAAGCTGGAAAACCACCTCAAACTGATGCATGAAAACATCCTAAGCTACAACGCATATGCATCACCTGAGGTTTTCAATATTCTCTCGCTATTTTCACACAGATTGTTTGTCTTAGAGAAACACACGACTGTTATCATTTTTTAGGAAATTTTATGTAGTTCAGTTTTGTACTGGGATGTGTTTTCAGTAGAGGCTGCAGTTTTACTTATAAAAGTCCCTTCAAATGCACCTCCACCCTCACATTCAACCTCCACCTGGTCAGAATTTTTAGTACATTTTTCATGACACCCCTTCCTACCACTGCACAAAAATTTAAGACTACAGGAACTATCTCTGATTATGACCTTTTTTGGTATTTGCTGACTGGGCTATTATTATGCACACAGATTAGTCTTACACTTACCAATTGTAAAACTGATGTTTGTGTGAATTTTACCTCCCAGTTTCATGAATTGTGAAAGCATAAAATTAAAAATTAAATATTTGTTTTGTAAATAAAAACCGCCTTTTCTTGCTGTGCTGTGTTTGATTTCTTCCAAATGACTTTTACCTTTTTGCTTTAAGGCATCTTCAGTGGGATCTAGAATGATACAGTTTTGTTTTGATATGTGTTATTTGTTGATTATAAAACAGTTCACATCTCATTTTTTATGTAAGTAAGTGGTTACTGAGAGTCCTTTGCATTTTTTACTAGCATCTGCGTTTCCTCTCATCTGGATGCATGCCGGAGTGCACACTACGACTCCAGCATATGACCAGATGCCAACCAAAAATGTGAAGAACTGTAAATAATCACTTATTTACGTAAAAATGTGACATCAACTGTTTTGTAATCTACAAATCTGTATCATTCTAGATCCCACTGAGGATGCCTTAAAGGGAAAAAGGCGAAACACATGTGGGAGAAATGAAACATAGTGCAGGAAGAAAAGGTGGTTTTAATTTACAAAGCAAATGTTTCTGAGCTTGCTGCAGAGGATCCCCATGCAAACAAATTTGTTAAAAGTTAAATCATTTTGTTTGTACTACAAAACTATTGTGCTTTTAAAGGTTAAGGTTTTGATCAAATTGTAAACATAATTAGTATTTGCATAACATTTACAAAGGTAATTTTACTTTTATTACTCTCCAGGAAAAGTTTAAATTAATAATATTAATGAAATAGTCAACTAAGCCAGTGGCATGATAGCATAGACAGCAGAGACCAAAAAAGGCCGAATGTGGGAAATAATTCATGTAATCACAAATTTTTGTGCAGTGATAGAAGGGAGAGCCATGAATAAAGTGATAAAAATATTGACTGGGGTGGGTAAAAGTGAGTGTAGGAGAGGGTGTACATTTGAAGATCACTTTTTTCTTCAATAACTCAAAAAGCACAGCCTCTTGCAAAAAAGTATCCTTGTACAAAATTAATATACATTAAATTTCCTGCTAAAAAGGTCTTATTCGTATTTTCTCTAGGACAAACAGTCTACGTGAAGAGAGCAAGAGAATATTGAAAATTTCGCACACTGCATGTGCTGTAGCTTAGGCAGTTTTTGTTTCCTCACTTGACACACCACATGTGTGCTATATCAAAATGATCGTCTTTACTTGCTCCACACCTCTGTGGTTAATTATAAATAGCTACTGTTTGCACCCTGTATAGTATGTCATGTGTTAACAGATGTTATTGGACATATGAAGTTGAAATTGTTAATTTGGACCTTTTAACTGTGCGAGAAGAAAGAAAATTAGTTGTAAAGTTTAGTATTCTGATGATCAATCACTATACATCGTTTTCTTAGTCATTGTTTGCTATACTTCCATGGTCATGCAGCCAATACCATTTTTTTCCCCTGGAGATCATTCCATTTTTAAATAGAAAACATTTAGAGGACATTCCAGAATAGTTAATAATGGGAGGGACCCGCTGTTAGTGTCAGTAGCATTGAGGAACAGCTAAAATTAAAAAGGCTACAAGGCCAATGGAGTCCCTATCAGATTATGTATAAAATCTGCAGCTGAGTTTGCTCCCATTTTTACCAAATTTACCGTAAATCCCTTGAAACAACAAACTGTGCCCAGTACTTGGAAGAAAGCAGAGATCATATCCATCTACAAGAAGGCTAGCATGTACATCTACATATATGGTTGTCAACTGTGAAGTTCATGGCAGAGGAAAAGTTACTTCCCATGGTACCACTTATTAGGGCTTCTTTCCATATCATTTGCTTATGGAGGATGGGTAGAATGATTACTTAAATGACTCTTCTGTGCACTTTTTAATTGATTCAACTGTATGTTCTTGGTGAAACATTGTATATGAGAACAGCTAATCATATAAAACTTTGCCTGTGAGTTCAAGTACTAAATACTGTTCACTTTAACATTCAGCTGTCTATAATTTAAATGTTAAGTAGCCTACTTATATTTACAACTACCAGATGGCACTCTTGGTGTCATGTTCACCTTCTTGCACTTGTTAACACGGGCACCTCAGTATGTTACTACCTGTGGCTTTACAGATATGAGCAGCCCATAGTGGCTCACCTTCATGCATTCTTTTTTTTTTTAATTTGTCTTTAAAGCCCTTTTGGGCTGTTATTCATTTTATACGTGACATGTAAGTACTGTCTCTGTCTTATATTGTTAGTCAGTACTTACATTTTTATATAAAAATTTTCTTTTCCCATAAATTTGTAATTATGTTACAGCCTACTTTAAACATTTAAATTCTGATGAAGGCACTCTTAGAAGTGTTGAAACCTGGTTAATAAGACAAAAAATTGTGACCAAGAGCTCATTTGTTTCAACTCTAAACAAAATACTTTTTTCTTGTGAAAGTTAATTATTTTTGTATGACCTAGTTTTTGGGTTGTTAGCCCATTTTCCAGTACTCAAGTGATTATTGGAAGCCGAGCGCAGATAAACACCTATCAACTTCTTAATCTATCAGTTCTTGATTTAAATCATAAAAGTTATCTCTGTTGACTATTTCGATACAGTTCCATTTGTGTTGTACAACATTACAACATTCATTAGGGTAGCATTTACTCTAATTGTAAATGAACATACACTGGAGCAGAGATATGTGCACAAGAATGGGTATTTGTGTGATTACCTATTTATGAATGAAAGCACAATGTTCCCAAAAATATTATTAGTTACACTTCTATGTAGAAGCTATAACTTTATATAAAAGGTGTGAATCATTGAATTGAGTCTGCTGATTCAGTTCTAAATGTGGGGATATGCAAATCTGTTCTTTAATTTCAAATATTTCTAATTGAATGAGCTTGGCCTCTATATGCAAGACTTCTACATCTTTACTTATTTGTGGGTATCGGTTAAGCAATGTTTAGCAAACGATGAATAAGGTGTGTTAAGTCTCCAGCTTATTTGGTGTCCTCTGAACTTGACTGCCCAGTCTCCTATATAGCAGGACTGACACTCTTGGTTGGTGATCTTATAATCCCTGCTCTTCGTGATGACAGGTTGTTTATCCTGTGAATTGAAGAAACATCTGCTTAATGTTTGTGGGAAATAAAAAATACAGAGAACCCTTTGCTTTTAAAATTTAGCCTATCCTATTAGCAATTTTAACTCCAAAAGATAAATTGCATCATTTCCTTTTTGGTCTACCTATGTTGTTCACAAGGTACAGAGGGAACCTGCCTTGCTTCTTCAGTTTTTTATTGAGAATATTATCAATAGTGTTGGAATTAAATAAGCAATTGTTTTTATTGTGTTAAGTTCCTGGTCATAATCTTCTTGGGACATAGAGATAGCAAGGAGATGGTGGATCGTGTCATGGAATGTTGCATGTTTGTAAGCTGTTCAGTGTAGAGAGGAAGTTAGGATGAACGCAACTGACACAAATATGGCCACTGTCTCGACATGCTGGGGCCCAGCTGATGTTTATTGTTACTATTGTGTACCTTTAAGTTGGTGTTTAGAAAATTAAGGGTGAAACCATTTAACTCCATACTGACCTTTTTGTTTATGTGCCACTCGATTGTACTTTGCAAGAACTTCTGGATTTGACTAATGGAATTTTTCCACATACAAAAAATATCATCCACATATCTTCACCAGTATACTCTCTAATCAGTCTCTCATTTGTCGTTAACATTTCTACTAACAAGCAGGTTAAGGATGAACCCATTGCTAGTAATAGCTTGTAATAGCTTACTTGAAGTCAGAAATAGTTTTGATATAAATGGCATTCTACTTTCCAACAGAAATTGCTACATATACTTTCACTGATCAAATATTAAATGCATTGAATAACCAAACATCACCCATTGGGATATTTTGTGATCACTCAAAGGTTTTTGATTGTGTGATCATGAAATTCTTGTAGATAAGCTTACTTAACTGGAAGAATGCAGAAGGTTGAAATTAACAGTACAGATACTCTGCAAAAATCAGTAGAGTCCTCTAACTGGGGAGGTATCAAGAATTGTGTCCCACAGGCTTCAGTCTTGGGTCCCTTGTTGTTCTTAATATATATTAATTGTAGTAATACTGTTCACGTTTACGTAGCACTTCACTTAGCGTAGACCGGGACTGAGTCCTAGGCAGGCCCGATGTTAACTGACTGGGCACGGCCCATGCAGCCTGAGTTGTTGTTGTTGTTGTTGTTATGCCGGCAGAGGTCGTGTCCGAATTCTCACGTGCCCTCTGGTGGACGGGACTCTACTTGCGGCAACTACCGTCCGTGACGCACCGTGCCGATGTGTGCCTCCCGCAATCTGTCTGGTGGCTACTGCACTCCTCCTCCTTTGGGGGGTGAAGCCACTGTGATCCACTGCGTCGGAAGGTGGAGCGTCGGGCAGGAGTGATGACCTCCACATCCATTGGAAGGCCGGAGTCGAGGGGATCTGCCAACCCTCGAGCCGGAACCTTCGAATACGGCTGGAAGTGACCCACACGAAGAGGCCCCTGTTGTCCCACCACCGGAGCCCGGGACAGAACGGGCGATAAACCGTCGAACTCCGGATCCTATCCCACTATCCCACCTCGGGAGGGGCAAGACCCGGTGGCGGGGACGATGGGGAAGGGACGACCACAGGTGAACCAGCCTCCTGAGAAACCGGGCCTGCGAGGGGGGCCAGCTCTCGCTGGGGCATCTCGAACGATGGCGATACTGATGCTGGAGCTACTGGAGGCTGCCAAGGCTGAGAACCATCGCAGTGCGGCTGAGTCACAGCAGGGAGAGGCGGTAACGTTCCCTGAGAAACCAACACGGGTGTCGGCAATGGGGAATCCGGTGTCCGAGAGGTCGGAGGGTGGATGCCCAAATGTGGACGTAGCCGATTTTGGTGACGACGTACCACCCGGTCCCCCGCCTGCAAGGTATAGAGCCGGCGGCCATTTCGGCGCAGGACCACCGCCGGTATCCAACGTGGATTGCGACCAAACCCACGGGCCCAGACCGACATACCCAGTGGAAAGCCAGGTACTCCATGTTGCGAAGACTGGCGAGGACCAGGCCGGAGGAGGTACAGCAGAGTCCTAGGTTGGCGCCCATGGAGGAGCTCTGCGGGGTTGCGTTCTCCCATTGGTGTGGTCCGGTATGCCGTCAGGAAAAACGTCAGTGCTTCCTCCGCAGGAAATTCGTGCATATACTTTTTCATCTGCGTCTTAAATGTGCGCACCATGCGCTCGGCTTCCCCATTCGATTGTGGATGGAGGGGGGGAGAGCAAACATGCCGAATACCGAAGCGCCTACAAAAATCGTGGAAGGTCTGCGAAATAAACTGCGGTCCATTGTCCGAGACCAGGGTGATTGGCAGACCTTCCACAGAAAAGATTTTGGCTAGTGCCTGGATTGCAACTTCTAAAGTGGTTGAGGAGCAGCGAACCACATATGGGAATTGGGAATAAGCATCAGTGACAATGAGCCAAAAGCCATTGAGAAACGGGCCCGCAAAATCGATGTGAACACGTTCCCATGCTTGGGTTGCCGGCGGCCATGAAGAGAACGCTGCCCTGGGAGATGCCTGTTGGCTCACACACTGGGAACAGGCGGCCACCAAGTGCTCAATTTCTCTGTCAATACCGGGCCAGTACAGATGTCTGCGAGCCAAGGTTTTAGTACGGGAAACACTCCAGTGCCCCGCATGTAATAATGTGAGGACCTCCCTTTGTAAACTTGGAGGAACAACCACGCGAGGAGCTGTATCATCGGTAGCCAGAAGGAGAACTCCTTCCAAGACCGAGAGGTGGTCTCGTAGAATAAAATAATTACGAAGAGGGTCCGAGACCCGGCCTGGAGGGCGGGATGACCACCCCTGCTGAATGAGGCGAACTACTTGCCGGAGAACCGGGTCAGCTGCTGTTTCCCTGGCAACTCGAGAACTAGTGGTCAGGAAGCCGTCAACCACTTGGCGGGACGCCACATCCAAATGAAAACACATAATCTCCTCTCAATCGAACGTAGGATCCGAGCCCACTGGAAGACAGGAAAGAGCGTCGGCGTTGGCATGCTGTCCGGTAGGGCGAAAATTAATGTCATAATGGTACTTAGAGAGGAACAAGGCCCAGCGCCGTAGTCTGTGGGCCGCCCTATCCGGAATCTGAGAGGCAGGGCCAAATAACGATATTAACGGCTTATGGTCAGTGATTAACTGAAACTTCGTGCCATACAAGAAAGTGTGAAACTTGGTAACAGCGTAGACAATGGCCAAAGCCTCTTTTTCCACCTGGGAGTAATGGGCCTGCGCGGGACTAAGAGTTTTAGACGCAAACGCCAGTGGTTGCTCGGAACCGTCTGCGTTGCGATGGGCCAGGACCGCCCCCACCCCATACTGCGAAGCATCTGTAGCCAGGACCAACGGCTTATGGGGGTCAAAAGTAGTCAAACAAGGCGCTGACGTGAGGAGGCCCTTCAACGAGGTGAACGCTCGCTCGCATGCAGGCGACCAATCAAAAGGAACACCCTTGCTCAAAAGGCAGTACAGGGGGCGGGCTACAGTGGAAGCCCTGGGAATGAACCGGTGGTAATAAGCTATCTTGCCTAAAAAAACTTGTAACTCTTTCAGCGAAGCGGGCCGAGGAAGGTCGACGATACTTTGGACCAAACTTCCTAGTGGCTGGATACCGTGTCATGAGATGGTGGAGTCCACATACTCAATGGACGGTTGGAAGAAGTTTGACTTATGCAGGTTGCAATGCAAGCCCATAGACCTGAATTTGAGAAAGAGGGTGCGAAGGTTGTGCAAGTGTTCCTTTGTGCTGCGGCCTGTGACAATTATGTCATCCAGGTAATTAATACCATGAGGGATTGTCGACATGACGTGCTCAAGATAACGCTGGAATATCGCCGGGGCATTGGATATTCCGAAGGCCAACCGCTGGTATTGGGAAAGGCCAAACGGGGTGTTGACGACCGCCAGCCGTTTGGAGTCCTCATCAAGTGGTATTTGATGATAAGCCTCCGAAAGATCGATTTTCGAAAAATATTGGCCTCCCGCCACGGCAGAGAACAATTCATCAGCACGAGGCAAAGGATAGGTTTCCACCATCAATTGGGAATTAATGGTGGCCTTGAAATCGCCACAAAGACGTAATTTTCCCGAGGGCTTCCTTACAATAACGAGGGGCGAAGCCCACTCACTAGAAGAAATGGGAAGAACGACCCCTAGGGCTGTCAGCCGGTCTAGCTCTTCCTTTACCTGAGGGTGGAGAGCCAAGGGGATCTGCCTCGCACGTAGAAAACGCGGGCAAGCCGACGCCTTCAGCGTTAAGTGAGCTTCAAAATCTGAAACACGCCCCAGGCCCTCCTCAAAGATATCTGGAAAGTCTGAGATCAAAGATTTCAATGATTGATAAGGAACATCTTCGGAGACCAACTGTATAGTGTCAGTGATAGAAAAACCGAAAGCTTGAAAGGCATCCAGGCCAAAAAGGTTAGTGGAGCTCGCATCACTGACAACAATAAAAGTAATAGGCTGAGTGACTGATTTGTAAGTCACGTCGGTAGTGAATTGACCCAGTAGGGGAATGAACTGTTTACCATAACCGCGTAGACACCGGTAAACTGGCGTCAACGGGGGCGATCCAAGGTCGGAATAAGTTTGTGCATTCAACAACAAAACTGCCGCACCCGTATCTACTTGCAGTTGTAACCGGCGTGACCGAACCAACACCTCAATAACGAGTTTGCGTGCCGATGTGTCGGGAGCCTGGCCCGATGAAACTTCCTGAATGTCAACGTCCATGTCCTTTGTACCTGCTTCCTTCGATTCTTTTGAGGCTGAGCGGCAAACTTTAGCAATGTGACCTTTTTTATTACATTTGCGACAAATGGCCCAATGCTGGGGGCACTCTGACCGATCGTGATGTATATAGCACGATGCACAGGACGGCAACAGGGGCCGGCGGCCAGAATTCTGTTTACGCGCCATGCGGGAGCGGCCGTAACAGCCGGATTGTACCGCTCACATGTCATCCACCCCGGACACAGTGGACGCGGACGCACTGCCCTGAACCGCCGTGACGTCGCACCACACTTCCAGCTGTTTACCTGCGGCGTGAGAGACTTCATACGATTGAGCAATGGATAGGACTTCCTCAAGGGAAGGGTCTTCTAACTGCAGGGCCCGTTGCCGGACCTCCCTATCAGGGAACGAACGAACAATGACGTCGCGTACCATAACATGGGCATACGACTCTCGCGACTGCTCCGTGACAAAATGACACTTGTGACTAAGAACGTGCAGGGTAGTGGCCCACGCCCGGTAAGACTGATGGGGCTGTTTCTTGCATTGATAGAACTCGACCCTAGCCGCCACAACATGCGTGCGGCAGCGATAATATGAAGACAGCAATGAACACAATGCGTCAAAAGACAAGGACAAGGGTTCCTGGAACGGCGCTAGCTGCCGCAAAACTTGATACAGCAAGGGAGATATCCAAGACGAGTCCGCAGCTCGTGGTCGTGCGGTAGCGTTCTCGCTTCATGCGCCCGGGTTCCCAGGTTCGATTCCCGGCGGGGTCAGGGATTTTCTCTGCCTCGTGATGACAGGGTGTTGTGTGATGTCCTTAGGTTAGTTAGGTTTAAGTAGTTTTCGAGGGGACTGATGACCATAGATGTTAAGTCCCATAGTGCTCAGAGCCATCCAAGACAAGAAGAGAGCACAACATACCTCCGCATCGGCAACATGAAACGCCTGGAAATGCTGCCGAAGGCGATGTTCATATGCGTCCCAATCCTCTGCCGTCTCGTCATACGGGGGAAAGGGAGGAGGGAACGGCGCTGGAGCAGACTGCGTGGAGAGCAACGCCGGAAGCACTTGTTTCATGGTGGCCATGAGCTCCGTCTGCTGCTCAACCAAAACTCGCACTAAATCCTCCATGCCGTGGAGAAGCTGCGAAACCGGAACAACGACGCAACATGCGAAAGAACGACCCTACTCGTCGCCAATTGTGTAGTAACACTGTTCACGTTTACGTAGCACTTCACTTAGCATAGACCAGAAGTGAGTCCTAGGCAGGCCCGATGTTAACTGACTGGGCACGGCCCGTGCTGCCTGACTTGTTGTTGTTGTTGTTGTTGTTGTTATGCCGGCAGAGGTCACGTCCAAATTCTCGCGTGCCCTCTGGTGGAAGGGACTCTACTTGCGGCAACTACTGTCCGTGACGCGCCATGCCGATGTGCACCTCCCGCGATCTGTCTGGTGGCTACTGCATTAATGACTTGCCACAATATATTCATGAAGATGCAAAGCTAGTTCTTTTTGCTGATGATACAAGTATAGTAATCACACTCAACAAGCCAGAATCATGTGAAGAAATTGTAAATAATGTTTTTCAGAAAATTATTAAGTGGTTCTCTGCAAATGGACTCTCACTAAATTTTGAGAAAACACAGTTTATACAATTCTGTATAGTAAATGGCATAACACCATTGATAAATATAGACTATGAACAGAAGTGTGTTGCTAAGGCAGAATACTTTTAAATTTCTGGGTATGTGCATTGATGAGAAATTGAATTGGAAGAAACACATTGATGATCAGCTGAAACGGTTAGGTTCAACTACTTATGTTATTAAGGTTATTGCAAATTTTGGTGATAAACATATCAGTAAATTAGCCTACTGTGCCAAATTTCATTCACTGCTTTCATATGGTATCTTTTATTGGGGCAATTCGTCAGTAAAAGAGAAAGTATTCATTGCTCAGAAGCGTGTAATGAGAATAATTGCTGGAGCTCACCCAAGATTACTTTGCAGACATTTATTTAAGGAACTCGGGATATTCACAGTACCTTCACAATACATATATTCACTTATGAAATTTGTCATTAATAACCCATCCCAATTCAAAAATAACAGCGAAGTGCATAGCTACAACACTAGAAGAAAGGATGATCTTCACTATTCTAGATTAAATCTCACTTTTGCACAGAAAGGGGTGAACTATGCTGCCACAGAAATCTTTGGTCATTTGCTAAATAGTATGAAAAGTCTGACGGATAGCCAACCAACATTTAAAAGCAAATTAAAAGAATTTTCTGATTGACAGCTCCTTCTGCTCAATAGATGAATTCTTAGATATGAAGTACTAATCGCAAAAAAAAAACGAAAAAAAGAAAAAGATAAAAATAAAAAATTAATTATTTTGTGTAAAGAAAATTTATGTTAAAAATGACACGTTCCACATCATTACGAAATGTTGTATTCATGATCTATGGAACAAGTATGTATTGGTTATGCTCAGCTGTTTTTCTGAATTCATGTCATTTAAACACAATATGTGGGATTCAGTATCTGTACAGTCTTTCATAAGAATACTTGAGAACGGGCTGTGAATATCAAGAGAGACTAATTTTGCAATGTATACTGCACATGCTGTAATTTATCTAAACTTGTCGTCGTGGTCGTTTGTGAGAGTGGTACATAGAGGTTGCAGTATGTTCCTTGATTCCTCACTTAATGCTGGCTCTTGAAACTTTTTAAATAGGCTTTCATAGGATAATTGGTGTCTTTCAGTTACGTTAAATTCATTCCAATTTACCAGAAAATGACCAGATAAAAGCTGCTTCGTACAGATGACTGCAGTGAGATGTTTTATCAAGTGGCACGGTTAGAGGGAGGAAGAGTCAGGAAGCAGGAGGAGCGGTGGGTGAAGAATAGCTGATGGCTTGGAGGAAGGCAGCAGACATACAGGATAGGAAAGCGAAACATGAACACTGAAGCCAGTGACTTTCTGCTGCAGGCGTGATCCCCAAAACTACAGTCCAATTTCATTTATGTCTACCTGTTGCAGGTTCTGAGTTCGAACATAATGATCTCCTTATGCCATAAATAGTGGTCATGAAAGCCAAGGATCAAAGCGAGCAGATGGATGTAGTATTTCTAGACTTCAGGAAAGCATTTGAGTCAGTACAACATTAAAATTTCTTAATAAAATAACTATCATATGGCAAACCAAAAAACTTTTGACTGGATTAAGGATGTCTTGGAGGGGAGAACACAGCATGCTAACGTGGATGTAGAGTCATTGACAGGAGGAATCATGCCTACCCCAGGCAAGTGTATTGAGAAATTTGCTGCACAACCTGACAGACATTATGTGTAGTAACCTACAATGTTTGCAGATTATGAAGTTACCTATAATAAAGTACTGTCTGAAAAAACTGCACAACCATCCTGGCATGTCATGATAAAATTCCAAACTTGTGCAAAGATTGGCAACTTACTTTGAATGTACTTAAATGTAAAGCAGTGCACTTCACAAACCATAGAAACATGCTACACTTTTACTACATATCAGTGAGTCTCAGTTGGAATCAGAACAACTCAGACAAGTACATGGATGTAACAATTTTTATGAACAGGAAATGGATTGCAACATTGGCTCAGTTTCAAATAGTGCAGTTCATGACATAAATCCAGTGTAGAAAAAAAACTAATGCAAAATCACAGTAAGACTCAGTTTTTACAGTTTCTAACTCACAATTCAACAAAACCTTATGGTTTAATTTCACAGAATGGGCATATGATTTGTGAAACTGAACAGTTCAAATTTCTAGGTCTTCAGATAGGTAGTAAGCTGCTGTGGAAAGCCCGTGTGCAGGATCTTATTCAAAGCCTTAATGCTACCGTTTTTACTATTCAAACGGTATCTGAAGTGAGTGATCATTCGACACGAAAATTAGTCTACATTGCTTATTTTCATTTGCTTATGTCATATGGCATTATATTTTGGGGTAACTCTTCCCATTCTGAAAGGATCACGAACCTCTTGTCAGCCTCTGTTCACGAGTTATTTTTTTATATATATATATATATGCTACAGAAATGGGAAGAGAACCTATTGTTTGGTACATGCTAAATACCCTGTGCTGTGGGTTGCAGAGTGTGTATATAGATGTATTCCAGAAATTGAGTTCCAAAGTCCCTTTGAAAAGTAGCAAAGGCGCTAGAATAGTTATAGAACTTACTAATGGTAATAACTTTGAATGTAACCATTGTATTCTGCATCTACACATACATATATACTCCACAAGCTGCCATACAGTGCATAGTGGAGGGTACGTCATGTCACTACTAATCATTTCCTTTTCTGTTCCACTCACAGAGTGAGGGAAAAATTACTTTCTAAGCACCTTGGTACAAACTGTAATTTCTCACATTTTATTTTTGTGGTGCTTAATGTGAAATGTATGGTGATGGCAGTGAAATAGCTCTGCATTCTGCCTCAAATACTGGTTCTCTACACTTCCACAACAGTGCATCATGAAAGTGTGTCATCATTCCTCCAGAGATTCCCATTTGAGTACATGAAGCATCTCTGTAACCTTGACATACTCATCGAATATATTGGTAACAAATCTAGCAACCTGCCTCTGAATTGCTTCAATGTCTTCCTTGAATCTGAGCAGGTGAGGATCCCAAACACTCAAACAGTACTCAATAATGGGTCTCACTTGCATTCTGTATGCCATATTCTATATATATAAGCTACACATTTTGAAAATTCTTCCATTGAAAGCATTCACCTTCCCTACTACCAACCTGGCATTCTCGTTCCATTTAATACCACTTTGCAGCATTACACCTGGATATTTAATGAATGTGACTATGACGAGCAGTGCCCTGCTAATGCTGTATTCAAATATTACAGGATTGTTTTTCCTACTCATTCACATTAACTTACATTTTTCTGCATTGAGAGCAAGCTGTAGTTCATCACACCAACTAGCGATACTGCCTAAGTCATTTTGTATACTCCTGCAGTCACACAACAGTGACACCTTCCTATACATCATGACATCATTAGCAAAGAGCTGTAAATTGCTGTTCACCCTGTCTGTCAGATCATTTACGCATTTATGTGTATAGAAAATAAGAGAAGTCTTATCACAATTCCCTGGGGCACTGTTGACAATATCCTTGTCTCTGATCAACATTTGCCGTCGAGAACAACATACTGGGTTCTATTACTTACAAAGTCGCATATCTGGGAAACCAAACCAGATGCTCAGACCTTTGTCAACAGTCTACAGTGGGGTACCATGTCAAACGCCTTGTGAAAATCTAATACACTCCTGGAAATGGAAAAAAGAACACATTGACACCGGTGTGTCAGACCCACCATACTTGTTCCGGACACTGCGAGAGGGCTGTACAAGCAATGATCACACGCACGGCACAGCGGACACACCAGGAACCGCGGTGTTGGCCGTCGAATGGCGCTAGCTGCGCAGCATTTGTGCACCGCCGCCGTCAGTGTCAGCCAGTTTGCCGTGGCATACGGAGTTCCATCGCAGTCTTTAACACTGGTAGCATGCCGCGACAGCGTGGACGTGAACCGTATGTGCAGTTGACGGACGTTGAGCGAGGGCGTATAGTGGGCATGCGGGAGGCCGGGTGGACGTACCGCCGAATTGCTCAACACGTGGGGCGTGAGGTCTCCACAGTACATCGATGTTGTCGCCAGTGGTCGGCGGAAGGTGCACGTGCCCGTCGACCTGGGACCGGACCGCAGCGACGCACGGATGCACGCCAAGACCGTAGGATCCTACGCAGTGCCGTAGGGGACCGCACCGCCACTTCCCAGCAAATTAGGGACACTGTTGCTCCTGGGGTATCGGCGAGGACCATTCGCAACAGTCTCCATGAAGCTGGGCTACGGTCCCGCACACCGTTAGGCCGTCTTCCGCTCACGCCCCAACATCGTGCAGCCCGCCTCCAGTGGTGTCGCGACAGGCATGAATGGAGGGACGAATGGAGACGTGTCGTCTTCAACGATGAGAGTCGCTTCTGCCTTGGTGCCAATGATGGTCGTATGCGTGTTTGGCGCCGTGCAGGTGAGCGCCACAATCAGGACTGCATAGGACCGAGGTACACAGGGCCAACACCCGGCATCATGGTGTGGGGAGCGATCTCCTACACTGGCCGTACACCACTGGTGATCGTCGAGGGGACACTGAATAGTGCACGGTACATCCAAACCGTCATCGAACCCATCGTCTACCATTCCTAGACCGGCAAGGGAACTTGCTGTTCCAACACGACAATGCACGTCTGCATGTATCCCGTGCCACCCAACGTGCTCTAGAAGGTGTAAGTCAACTACCCTGGCCAGCAAGATCTCCGGATCTGTCCCCCATTGAGCATGTTTGGGACTGGATGAAGCGTCGTCTCACGCGGTCTGCACGTCCAGCACGAACGCTGGTCCAACTGAGGCGCCAGGTGGAAATGGCATGGCAAGCCGTTCCACAGGACTACATCCAGCATCTCTACGATCGTCTCCATGGGAGAATAGCAGCCTGCATTGCTGCGAAAGGTTGATATACACTGTACTAGTGCCGACATTGTGCATGCTCTGTTGCCTGTGTCTATGTGCCTGTGGTTCTGTCAGTGTGATCATGTGATGTATCTGACCCCAGGAATGTGTCAATAAAGTTTCCCCTTCCTGGGACAATGAATTCACGGTGTTCTTATTTCAATTTCCAGGAGTGTATTATGGAATCTACCTGTTGCCGTCAATCCATGATTTGCAGGATATCACGTGATAAAAGGACAAGCTGAGCTTTGCACAAGCAATGCTTTCTTAATCTGTTCTGATTTGTAGACAGTATCTTTTCTGTATCAAGCAAATTTGTTATAATGAAACTCAGAATGTGTTCAAGAATTTTGCAGCAAACTGATGTCAAAGATATTGGTCCTTAATTGTGCAGATCTGTTCTTTTACCTTTCTTATACACAGTAATCATCTGTGCTTTTTTGCAGTCACTTGGGATTCCATCTGGGCCTGGCAACGTTTTTTTTGTTTTGTTTTCAATTCTTTCAGTTGCTTCTGTATGTCACAGATACCTATTTCTATGTCCTCCTTGCAGGAATCTGTGTGACAGTCAAATATTGGTACATTTGTACTTGCGTGAATGATTTCTTAAACGTGAAATTTAAAATTTCAGCTTTTCTTCTGCTATCTTCTGTTGCCACCCCAGACTAATCGACAAGTGACTGGATAGATGCCTTCGACTCACTTGGTGATTTTAAATATGACCTGAATTTTCTCTGGTTGTTGGTAAGATCTTTTGCTAAGGTGTGACTGTGGAAGTTTTATGCTTCACACATTGATTGTATTACATACACAAGAATTTCTCCTACTTTTTTCTGGCAACATTTGCACGTTCTTGTGTGAACCGAGAGTGCAACAATCTCTGTTTCCTCAGCGTTTTCCAAATTTGATTATTAAGCTGCGGAGGATCCTTTCCATCCTCAGTCCACTTACTTTGCACATATTTCTCCTGAGCACAGTTTACATTCAGTTTTAGCTTTGCCCATGATTTCTCTAGGTCCATTATATTGGAACTAAATGATGCTCATTCAGCATCTTAATGGGATGCTAATGGCTGCTTATCTAGCATAAATACTGTCCTAGCCTTATAGATGGATTTATTATCTTTAATAACTGTCATCACCATGATGGCATCATGATCAGTATGTCTGTCTCTATACCGGCACTGTCCATAAGATCAGATCTGTTTGTAACTGAAGGGTCTAAAATATATCCATTAGATGTGGGTTGTCTAACTAGTTGTTCAAGGCAGTTTTTGGAAAATGTGTTAAAAATTACTTCACAAGTCTGCCTGGCCTTGCCATCTGTAGTGAATCCTTAGATGTCCCAGTCTGTACTCAGTAGATTAAAACCACCGCCAACTAATACTGCATGAAACAATTTTTGATGTTGCTGAGCAACAGTCATAAAATAATTTTTAAATGAACACACCACTTTTTGACTGTATTGTTGTTTATTTAATTACGACCTAGATTTCAGCATTTTGATGGCCTGCAATATATGTTAATGACATAAACTCAATTAATTGAAAATGGCATAAAAGGCTTGAATCTGGGTCTTAATTAAATAAACAATAATACAGACAAATGGTGGTCTGTTCATTTAATATTGCATGGTGTGGGTATTTTCATGCTACTGAGCATGGACTTCCTGTGGATTATTCTAAAACTGTTATGACAGAATCAGCTGCCCAGTAAAAAAATTCGATAATTAACTTGAGTTCACTTAGGCCTGCAACCAGTGTCCAGATAACTTCACAGGCAGACTCAATTTTGACTTCGATAGACACAAAATTTTTGTCAACAACACTGAACACACTTTCTCCTGTGGCATCTAAATCTGTCTCTTTGATAAATGTTCCATGCCTTGCTAAATATTTCTGAGATTCCTACTTCAAATTTCAGCCAGCTTTCAGTTCTGAGGGTAATTTGAGTGTGACAGCTTTCCTGGAGGGCAGTAAGTACAGGAACTTTGTTATGAATACCTCAACAGTTTACTGTTAAAATTGTGACAGTCGAAGTGTGTGTACTTTGTACAGAAACTGATTTCGTTCTCTGCATATTGACTGGCAAGCATTCATCACAAGACCTCACTCTACCACCTAGCTTAAAAAAAAAAAACTGTGTGCAGTCCATAAGTACTCTGCAACCCAAGCAGCTGCTGCATTTGTATAGTACGTCCCTGACCTATCAAGGAGAGTCCTGCAACTCCACACCCCATAACACAAGTCCATAAATCTGCAGCCATCACTGTCACAGAATCAATGGAACCTCTGCTTCATTCTCCATTCAGCTCCAAACCAAAGGACCCTGCTCGACTCCGGGTATGATGCTGCAAATTGTGAACTCTACTTGCAGTTCATGAGTGAGGCCAACTATCTTCCCCATGCTCGCCAGCCAGATGTAGGAACTGAGGATGGCCTCAGAAGCCAAGCTACAAGTGTCATTGATGTCAACATGAGCAGCAGCTTGTTGTCTACTGCACACAGCGCACTCTATGTCTTGGATGAGGGCCCACCCCCTCTGGCAGACATATCAAGTGCACATTGGAATGCTTTCTGACCATCAGTGCTATTTCCCCAAGGGGCTGCATAATGTACCTTACATTGGAGCTTCTGATAACTTATAAACCCTTCCCCCCCTCCCCCCCCCCCTCCCCCTCTGGTACTTGTGTGCCCACTCAGACCCTACTGAAGGAGCAGCCACCTGTCCACTCATAGAAGTAGGGGGCGAGGTGAGACAGCTAGCCTCCACATTGACTCTCCGACTCAAGAGACATAAGCATGTAGCAATCCGCCACTCAGTCTGCAGTGAGCACAGATCCCTTGCGCCGGTACACTGGAAGGTGCACTGACAGCAGAGCCCACAGGAAAAGCAAGCAACACCTGACGTATTCCATGCGATGTGCCATATTCTCTGCTGCTGCCACACCATGGGGCAGCAGCCTGCAGACGGCTGACAGTGGCCGTAAGCATCTTCAGCTGTCTAAGAACTGTGGCCAGCTCGTGTGCAATGTGTGATATAGGTGTACATGTTCTGCTTTCATCTCTTTATAATCCCACACCTACTCACGCCCCTAGAACTTTTTCAGGCCCTGAATACATCTATACCTTATATGTGATTTGGATTCATATCTTAGAGCTCTCTTGTAATCAGTAGTTTGTGCCCATAGAATTCATAACAACTGAGGTGACGCAGTGTATTCAACAGAAGCAATGTACAATTTCTTCACCAGTCATGTTTATTAACATGGTTTGCAATGGTACTTACAAAAGGACACAAGTGGTTTTCTTCTCCATCCTTTTCTAATCATAACTTATCATGCATCCTCTAATGACCTCAACAGTGTGACACTAAATCCCAATCTTCCATTCCTTTCTTTGTAGAATTCACTTATTTTTAATATATTTAATTATACATATTACTTGGTGTCTTAAAGTTAATTTTTAATGTGGTTAGAAAGATGGCTCACCATTCAACTTAAATTTAAAGAAGTGAGTAATGGACACTCATGCAAAAAGGAGTATAGATTTTTCGTTAGTTTCTAAACTTACGTTGTTGTTCGGAGCTGTCTGATATCATTGTCTGACCCCAGTCTTTCTGATTACATAGATAGCGGGCCTCTGTATTCTAAGACTCCCAAGATTGTCTCCATGAGACTTGGATAGCAGATTATTTGTCCAGGTTTGTGTAGGTTTAAGAGCAACTGCAAATAGACTGAAAAAGGTAAGGAAACAGTAATTAAATTGATGATGAAAAACTGTGAAGCACTACACATTGGCGTCTACATCTACATCCATAACGCTGCAAGCCGCAGTGAAATGGGGCACTTTCCATTGTACCAGAAGTTCAGTTTATTTAACAAATATTTATTAATAATGATACAAATCATTGTACATAGTAATAATACTACAAACAATTGACATGTAGAATTTAACACAGTAAAAAAAGCTTGGCCCTTATGAACATCAGTCTCAACAGACCATTGTTGCAGTTCCTTTTTTCATTTTTCCCTTCCTCCTCCTCCGCTTCCTCATCCTTCTTAATTATGGTGGTGTAATACCTCTGTTCAGCCAACTGTCAAGTAATTCTGCATGTTCTTATTGAGTCTTCTTGTTTGGTGTGCTAATTCTATGCAGGAGTAATAATTGTTAAAACTGCTAGTCAGTTTTGAATTAAATAAGTAGTTGTACGTCCGATCATCCAAATTATTGTGTTGTTTTTGGATCAGGGGTATTGCGGCTTTTGCAACCTTATCATTTTCATTAGGGCTTTCCCCATTCCATTCCTTTACAGAATGGGGGAAGAATTGTTGAAGCAGTAATTAGTCTAATTCGGTTTTGATGATCCCGATGGGCCCAACACATTGGAGTATATTATTATATTCCTAGATTCATCACTCAAAGTTGATTCTTAAAACTTACTAAAGAGGCTTTCAAAGTATAGTTTGCACCTATCTTCAAGCATGTGACAGTTCAGTTCTATCAGCATCTCCATGATGCTCTCTCATGGGTCAAACAAACATAATTATGTCAATTCATGTTGCACTTCATTTTAAAAGTTCAATAATCCCTGTTAGCTGCTTGTGGTACAGATCTCTCTCACCTGACCAGTACTGTAAGTGGGTTGCACAAGTATTTTATAAGCAATCTCCTTTGTAGATTGATCATATTTCTGTAGTGTCCTACCAATGAACCAAAATGAGCCACTTGCTGTAGCTATGACTGATTCTGCATGATCATTCTGTTTCATATTTCTACAAACTGTTACACCCAGGTATTTGTATAAGTTGTTATGAATTAGGAGTTGCAGACACATTTGTAAATTTTCAAACAGTTTTAGGTGTTATGAAGTAATAGTGCACACTATCGCAACTGTAATTGACAGATATATGAGTGAAATATAAGAAACAGATGTTCTTGCTCGTTTCATACCTTATTACTGGTCACTTATTCATTGTAAAATGTTGGGTTTGCTTTCTTATGTTACACTCGAAATACATTATACATTTTTTCATTAATAATTGCTTTGTTTTAGGTAAGAAATCCCATTTAAGAAAAACTGCACAGAAAATAGAACCGTCTGAAGAAACAGTATCAATTATAAAACAGTCAAAAATATGGAAGATGGAAAATGAACTTTATGAGTTTGCTTTGGAGCAGTTCCACTATGTAAAAAAGAAAATACTGGCAATTAAGGATAGTTCAAACTCTGAGAAAGTGCAGCAGTTTACTTATGAAAAAATACGTCCAAAATGAAGGTAGTTAATCTGTCTACTATTTTCATGTTTAATGACTTTTATATGTTCACTGCCATAAATTGCACATATTTTTGTGTTTCCCTTTATTTGTAATTTTCAGTAAGCCACACCTATTAGTGTCCATGTAAGATGAGCTCATGTATATCTCCTGTAAAGAATGAAACTTGCTAAATACTATAAACCTGCTGAATTAAAATCCCAGAAATAGCCACAAATGTGACAAAGTCTCCTTATCAACTGGTACTTGTAAAGATTGGCAAGAAACGCTTGAGATAGGAGCGGAAGCTTGGAAATCATCATAGTTGGAAGCTCACAAAAAAACACTTTTTTCTCTAATTTCACCCACAAGACATCTTGTGCATTTATGATTCAGCGCTTTAACAGAAAATTATTTTTAATGTCATTACACATCAGTACATAATGACTGTTAAATAACTTTTTTTTGTATAATTTATGTTTCTAAAAATTTCCTTTTTCTACAGTTTGATTTTCCTTTATGCAGCCATGTCAAATCTTTTTGTATCAAATAGGTTCTACATTATTACATAAAGTGAAGTGAAATTGCGCTTTGAGCAATGATATCATCTGACCTGCACTTGTTTAGTAAGTGTCCTACATAATGTGTGCACCTCAAAATTACTTTTGAATTAATAGCTACAAATAAAGTAATGGGGTGAGTGCAGTAATCTGCACATCACTGCACCTCTGCCACCACTACCACAACACGTATCGAAACACTCACTCATTGGAGCAATGAGCCGTTCAGCTGCTCCAGGCCTCCACCAATAGGCACTCACATTGGTCCAGTGTCTCTATTGCTTGCAGTCAATAGCAAGGAGACCCTAGTGGGCAAATGGTTCTTATATAGGCATCTGCTGGCAATCTTGCATGTGTTGTCTATTGCACTAAAGCTGTCATGCCATGGCTTAATACGAGTAAATAGTTATTTTCTTAAAACTGTCTTTTATTGCATTTGGAATTAAAACAGTGAGCCTCACAGGGAAGCACATTACGCTTTCAGGCAATCTCATGGATTTCCTAGCCACAGTGACCACACACTGTAGTCAAACATTACACCTCAGTCACCTCCCTGCACCCTGCTCTTCCTACTACAATATTTTTGGCTTGAGCAGATTCAGGCAGTTGTTGTCCTATGTGATTGGTCATTGCACATTATAATTTTGCTTTTTTCTAGTTTCATTTGGGTTCTGGAGCTTATTTGTTTAGTGTATGTTGTATGATGCTGAACAGTATTAAAAGAAAATTTATGAGATGACCTGTTGAAAAGTTTAATATCGTTTTTCTGGGGTGGGAATTGCTATATGATATTAGTTGAGAGAAATGGTGCATTCGTTACTCACCTACTTCAAAACACCTTAATGGTGACCCACTTCTTTGTTGAAGTGAACAAAAGGATTGCTACAATTTTAAATATAAACAGGCACACAGTTGTAAAAATTGGCAAGAAAATATTTGAGACAGGAGTGGGTGCTTGAGAATCATCAAAGCTGGAAACTCTGAAGAAAAAAATATTGTATAGATTAGCAGAGTATTAACATAGATTCATTTGCTATACATGTTATATGCCAGCATGTTTAAGATAATTATTCAACTACCCCGAAGGAAGCAGGTGTTTTGAAAGGTAGTTACGTATCATTATTTGCAACTTGTCGCAAACTGGACTTCCACTGTAGACATTTGTGTGGCTAAAGCTGCTGATGGAGACAGAGACATGGTGATGCACATTTTCAAGGCAGATCTGCGACATGAATTCAGTGAAATGGTGTAGCTTGATTAAACTGAAGTCAATTTTGACATATTTTCAAGCAGTACTGTACAAATAACATAGCACTAGAAACAATGGCAGTGCATTCAGCTAGGGAAACAGACTTATGTTTGTGCATGCAGGCATCTATATTATACTGTCCTAAACTACCTCCTGGTTTTGAAAAGAAAGATAGGATATTGTGATAATAAATGAATCCTGATATGTCTGCAAAGTGGTTTGCAGACTCAGTAATATCAAATATGGAAAAACCGTCAACAGTTGTAATCGATAATACTTCATACTATTCTGTTGTTGTCATTAAGGTGCATACTGTGGGAAAGTGATAGGAGAGTATAATTGATTGACTTCAGCATTACATCCTAGTAAATCAGAATCTTAAAGAAGTGGGACTTCTGGAAATAAAATCCCCTAACAAACCACTATTCCAGAGATATGAAATTTTACTGACAAACTTTCGGGGATATAGTAAAGAGCATGCCACATTTTCACTGCCATTTAGCCCAATGGATTTGATCTAGGGCCAAATTAAAGGTTTGCTGTCTGAAATAATACGATGTTCACACTGTCGGCTGTTGAACCACTCACTGATAAAGCTGTTTGGACAGTCAGTTCTAAACATAGGAAGAAATCAGTCAGTTGCATTCAGTGCGTCATGGAGTGGGGGTGGCAGAGGAGGGGGGGGGGGGGGAGGGGGGTTTGCAACAATTCAAGCATTTGCTATGGCATTAAGAGTGATTTCGGTGTAGTATTTCCATTTTTGTCACAGAAATGATACACAAACAGATTCAGCTGTATATCTGTAGTACACTGCTTACACTGCTCCATAGCAAAATTATAACTTAGTAAGTTTTGAAACTTTAATAAGAATGCAGTTATTAAAAATAGAGATCAGGTGAAGTTAAACACACCAGTTCAAGCTTTACCACATTTTTTTATTAGTATACAGGGTGATTCATGAAATATGCAAATATTTTAATACGTTATTCTAGAAGTAAAACTAAAGGAAAAAAGTTTGTATTAACATAGGTCCAGAAATGTTTAGTTACGTAGTTATGGCTAATCAAAGATTTTACCTGAAATTTAGCAACTTTGCTAATATGAAGCCATTGCAAAATTTTATGAGGTTAAAGTAAAGCATGATTTCCATTTATTTTGTTGTTACTGATCTGGTGAGTCTAATAAAACATGCCCCAGGTGTATATGCAGTAGTTTTCCAGAACATCCAGAGTAGCAAAGATTATTATAGAAGTAAATTTGTTTATTTTCTATTAAGAATGTAGAAATGTTTATTTCATTTTTGGCAACTGTTAGTGAGTTGTTTCAGTCATTTCTTAACATTGAAACGAGTTAGTTTTCTGTATTGTTCAGTGAAAGATCATAATAACAACAGAATATTTAAGTTACTACACATTTAAATGAATATTTTCCCCAGAAATGGATTGGTCAATTTGCTACACATCTGTGGCCACCCAGATCACCCGATGTCACACCAATGGATTTTTTTGTATGAGGGTGTATGAAAGACAGTTTATTGGGACAAAGTCAATACAGCTCGCATTATGAGTGCAATAGACGAAATTAATAATAAGCCTGTGAAACTGAAACGAGCAACAAAATCTGTTCGTACACATGAAGCTAAATGCATTGAACCCGGTGGAGACATTTTTGAACATATGTTGTGAATGTATTATGAAATTGTATGTATGCTGCACAACTTCCTTAACAGGGAGCTTTGCTTTTTCCGGCTTAACATGAATTAATAAAAGCAGTTTATCTGACACATTCATACAGTTTCAGTTAACATTATTACCATCATTTTTCCAATTAAATTCTCTACAACTTGTGTTGAAAACTTTATGCAATTGTCTGGAATTTAAGAAAGAAATTGGGCCAAGTAGTTTATGAAATTACATCTTTGCCTCTCTGGATGTTGTGGAAAACTGCCGCAGATACATGTCTGGGACATGTTTCATAAGATTCACCAGATCAATAACAAAAAAATAAATGGAAATCATGCTTTACTTTAAGCTACAGTTTTGTGATGGCTTCATATTAGTGAATTTGGTAAATTTCAGGCAAAATCTTTTATTAGCCATAACTCCATAACCAAACATTTTCGTATCTATGTTTATATGAACTTTTTTTCTTTAGTTTTACTTGTAGAATAACATATTAAAAAATTTACATATCTTCATGAGTCACCCTGTATATACATTTTAATGTCTTGTTTGTTGTATTAAAAATAAGTAGATTAAAAAACTTCCCATGTCACCATCATTATTTAAAACCTATATAGATATTAGCCTTAAAACATGGTCTCGTAAATGTAATAGTATGGGATTAGAAATAAGAGATGGAGTGTACCTACATCATTTATTGTTTGCTGATGATCAAGTGGTCGTAGCACAAGATGGGGAGGATGCTAACTATATGTGCAATCAACTAGCAGTAGCATACAAAACTTGGGGTTTGAAGATTAATTACCAGAAAACAGCATCCTTGACCAATGATGCAGATGAGCTATACATTGAAGAAAAGAAAATCAAAAAGCTAAACACTTTCTGTTATTTGGGATCCTTCTAGAAATCAAGGGAAAATCAGAGTCAGAAATCAATAAAACAATTAGTAGCGGATGGAAGGTCATTGGGATGCTTGACTCAGTCTTACGGAGCAGGAATGTAATGAGCAGAACTAAAAAATTAATATACAAATCCACATTAGAGAGTGTGGTTCCGTATGGAACGGAGACCTGGACAATTAACCTGAAGCACATTAAAAAATTACAAGCTCTAGAGATGGACTTCTGGAGAAGATTGGCAAGAATCTCCAGGAAAGAAAAGATAAGGAACACCGAAATAATAAGGAGAATGGAAATAAAAGAAAGAATATATATGTAATGGGAATGAAGAAATTACAGTGGTATGGGCATGTACTACGAATGGGGAAAGCCAGAATACCAAAATTGATGCTGGAGTGGGAACCGGAGGGGAGAAGAAGAAGAGGACGACCTATGATCACCTGGCTCCAAAATGTACAGCATACAGTGAGGAGAATGGGCGCAGAGGGAGAGGACACACAAGATCGAAACACCTGGAGGAATATTTTGAAAACATAGTTTAAGAACGTTTATTCTTTGACTTGTAATTTCCGAGCAAATTATTATGTTGGAGATAAGCCTCTGTAATGAGGAAAAGTTCAAAATAATAGTAATAAATAAAAAACTTCATGAGAAGTTAATTGTTAACCTAGCTATTTGCTTCTCATGATAAAACCAAGTGATCATTTGCCAAGATCTTTCATTCATTGGTGGAGTATTATGTGTTTCATTCATCTCATATTATTATGTGCTAGAGACATCTAATAGAGTTGTGGCTTCTAACTGATGGAAATATTGTTTGTTCTTGAGATTTTGTTTGCATAATGCATTCATCTAAACTGAAGGGATGTACCCAGTTTGGCAAAAGCTTGATAACATAGTCAGTGATACAAAGAATGAAAGACTAGTAGATTACGACCCATGGGAGTACCAGTAAAGGTTCCAGAGAAATGTGGGGATATGTGAGACAATACTGACACTACAACTTATCTTCAGAGAGAGGCTGAAGAAATATACATGTACTTTTGCAGCTGTTGTGGATTGGAGGCATCTACTTTGATCAAAATCTTGCTGCCACTGAAAAAGACTAATAGAGATTTCCTGGCAGGACATATGCGTGGGTTCGGTTCTAGAGTAGCACACACACAATGACAGTAACACAGAATAGTAAAATATGTTATCCAACATTGGTAATGTGTGTTACAGCAATTGTAGAATGCAGGTTTAGCCTACATGTCCTGCAGTGACTACAGTTCCGTGAATACTGACTAATAATGTTCTCGGGATTAAAGTCAGAAGAAAACTAATCTTCTTTCTTGATGTACTATTCAAAAAAGAACAGTTCCAAACTAACAGTATTCAGTCAAATCTCTAGGCAGGTTACCTGTGTCCATATACGATAATTCTATACACTGTTCTGTTTCTGCTAAGTACTAACCACTGTCTAACTATCAGGAACTGTTTCTGTCTCACATGACAACTTGAATTCATGACAAACATTCCACAGGAACTCAGTAGCAAGTCTCGGACGACTTACAACTTACAACTTGGAACTCATGTTTGTGCATGGTTACTTAAGTGTGAATGTCTTTTCTTGGTGGTGCTGTCGCTCCATGGGGCATGATTCTTATGGACAGAATGAATAATTTGTGTTCAGCAATGTTTCTGCTGAGGGCAGCCGTCCCTGACCATGGTACTTCTATATGTTGCAAATTCTTCTTGTGTGGTATCTCTGTACACCACTGCAGCATTTGTAGATAGCTTTTGATGGTGTTGACAGGAATATACCATTTGAAATTCTAAAGATAGCAGGAATAAAATAAAGGGAGTGAATGTGTACTTATTGTACAGAAACGAGACTGCAGTTATAGTGGTCAAAGGACATAACAGGAAGCAATAGTTGAAAAGATGGGGAGACAGAGTTGCAGTGTATCTCCAATGTTATTCAATCTGTATTTTGAGCAAGTAGTAAAGGAAACCGAAGAGAAATTTGGAAAAAAAAAAATCAACCAGACAAAATAAAAACTTTGAGATTTCCGATGACACTATAATTCTGTCAAAGATGGGTAAGCAGTTAGAAGACCAGTTGAATGGAATCAGTAGTGTCTTCAACAGAGGTAAGAAGATGAACAGTAATAAAAATAAAACAAGGGTAATGGACTGTAGTCAGATTAAATCAGGCAATTCTGAGGGAATTATATTAGGAAATGAGACAGAGATGACATAAAAATGCAGACTGACAATAACAAGAAAAGTGTTTCTGAAAAAGAGATATTTGGAAACACTGAATATAAATTCAAATGGTAGAAAGTATTTTCTGAAGATATTTGTGAGAAGTGTAGCCTATGATTAAACCTTGACCCTCCAGCAGCTGGAGAGGTATTCTAAACACACCTCAAAGAACCATGTCACCCACATCGACTCCAGAGACCCCTCACTTAAAGCCTGGTCAGTTTATATTGCCCATGTTTATATCTATGGAACACAATCCACACTGTTTTCTCAGCAGTCTCTCTCTCTCTCTCTCTCTCTCTCTCTCTCTCTCTCTCTCTCTATCTCTGTCTGTCCTGCTTCATTAACAACCACCACTACCTCCCTACTCTGTAACTCCATCAGGAATGTAAAGCAGTGTGAGCTTTCTACATCTTCATCTATATACTCCACAAGCCATTGCACATTGCATAATGATGATCAGATCTTACCAGTATCATCTGTTTTCTTTTCTATCTCTTTTGTGTATGAATGACATTTCTTAATTTCTGCTATCTTATTCTTGCTATCCCTAAGCAAGATAGACGATGGTGGCAGCGTAATGGCCATATAGCCTTCTTCAAGTAGAAGTTTTCTAAATTTACCCAACAAGATTTTGCAGGAACTATGTTGTCTTCCTCCCTTGGATTCCAGTTTGAATTCCCTGACCATTTCTGTTACACTGGAACAGTTCTCAAGAATTGGTTGCACAAATATATTGAGCACTGCTCCTCCTCCTCCTCCTTCTCCTCCTCTGTGTCTACCTCTGCATCCCTGTATCTGTCCACCTCATCCTCCCACCTCTATATGTCTATCTTTTCCTCCCACTCTCTTTGCCCATTTCCTCCACTCTCTGGCCGTATCTTCTTCCCCCTTCCCTCTGACCATATCCACATACCCCTCTTTCTATCTACACCTCCCTCTCTTCTTCACCTGCCCACTATCCCTCTACATCTTCCACCTGCCTCATGCATCTCCCCCTCCTCCTCCTCCCTTTCCATTTCCTCCTCCCCTTCACTTTGTCCATCCACTCCTCTGTCCATCTCCACCCATCTCCAGCCATGCTGACCA